>NW_014558146.1:0-1311 GCF_001313825.1 Dinoponera quadriceps
TTCTCACAACTCTGCCACGATTGCTAATAATATATCGGGGGTGCGTGGATCGACGCACTTTTCTTAAGTCTTTCTAACGAACACAGCCCCAACTCCCTAACTTCACTCGTTCGAAGGTTACAGCCGGTTTCCCTTAAAAACCTAACGGTCATTCTTGCATTCGGGCTTCTAATTCTTCACAAATAGAAGTATTACATATTTTTTTGTTACCTATTTATTTACGTTATATATTTCCACTTTGCTTTTGAATTTTTTCTAATTTTTTTAAAAGTTTTTATTCTGTTTTTTTTCGCTCTTTCTAGACTTTACACTTTTTGTTGCTCCATTTTTAGCCATTAATTTGTGATACATGAAAAGCGACGAGTTATCCTTCTATTTATTGCTTTTTTTCTAAGTTTTTTTTTTAATTTTTTTTGTTTTTTCTCTGCTTTTTGGTTCTTTTAATTTTTAAATTTTTGTAGATTAATATTTTTAATTATTCGTGGTATATATGTAAAACGACGGCGTAACCTTCCTTTTATTCTTGGGTTTTTTAGTATATATCTCGGTTNATTTCTTTAACCCTTTTAGTGCCGGAAGCCGATATATCGGCTCCTGCTACACCGGCGAGAAGTGCCAGAGCCGATATATCGGCCCGTACCTTGTAGCGCTTTACTATTCGCATTGCGAGAGATCTCTATAAAAATAAATTTAAAAAACGTTATAAATAGTCTAATTTCATTACGAGAGAATTAAAATAAATAATTTTTAAATATTGCTTTTCGTTTGGTTTTTATGATCCTTTTACCAAATCCTAGTAAAATCGGCCGGTTATCTTCGCATAAGCACCTCTTTTTCGCCCGGCACTAAAAGGGTTAAGCCCTTTCGTTTCAGCCCAAATGGCATAATTTTGACGTTCAAGTTTGAATCTGTACCCAACATACGATTTTATTGTTATATCTCAACCCTAAGACGGTCATAATCAGCTTTGAAGTGTATTCTTAGGTTTTGAAGGCCACTGATAACGAATCTGAAACCAAATTTTTGGGAAAAGTGAATTTTTATCTTTTGGGCCTTATGTTGGGCCTGTTCCAGGTCGATTACCATTATGAGACATGACTTAATCGAAAGAAAATTTAAAAAGAAATATAATAAAATAATTAAAAAAAATCGAAGGTGGCGTACTTTGCAAAATTTTGATTTTAAACTTTAAAATCTTAAAATAATGGTGAAAACTACTCCCTAAAATTTTATAAATATTTTTTTCAGATTCTACGGGAAAAATGCTATAAAGTTAAAATAATTTGAGACTTTTTTTATTGGCACGACGAC
>NW_014558147.1:0-226 GCF_001313825.1 Dinoponera quadriceps
CGACTTATTGTCGAGGAGGCATGAAATGAATTGAACTTTTCAATTGTACAAATATCGCAGTAAAGACATCTTCGAAATAATATGCCAGATATTTTCGATACAATACGAAAGAGACGGCAAATCTTAACACAGTTCTCCATCGATTGTTAAATAATGAAGTGAAATTGTTATACGCAATTATTCAATTTTTATTGAGATATCTTTTGGAATTCTCAATTTTATTACT
>NW_014558147.1:266-708 GCF_001313825.1 Dinoponera quadriceps
ATGTTACCTCTAAATTTTGCCACTGCGACCGCATCAAAACCGTAAACCATCGCCTGATATCATAGAATTAACCACAAATACGTAAGAAA
This sequence comes from Dinoponera quadriceps, assembly GCF_001313825.1. Lineage (NCBI taxonomy): Eukaryota > Metazoa > Arthropoda > Insecta > Hymenoptera > Formicidae > Dinoponera > Dinoponera quadriceps. Next base: position 356 of record NW_014558147.1, read on the forward strand.
TTGTTTAATAATGAATTAGTAATCAAATTCAATCACAAAATAGACCGATTTGCAACTCGGTCGAATTTCGTATGAGCAAGCAGTAGCGCACCTTAAGCTGAACATTTATCTTTAATCTCCTTAACGGAGGAAATCACGTATATTGTTAGCAAGAAAGAGACGCGAATTAGAGTACTATTTAAAATTGAATTTGAATTTTAGAGTATTAAATAATTTTATATATGTACTTAATGTGTTCCATTGCTTTTTAAATCAATAATATAAAGATATTTGATAAGTACAAGTGAGATAATATGGCGTTAAATAACATTTTTGAGATGAAGTTAAGCGTTTAAGAAGGCAGCACATTGATT
>NW_014558148.1:0-221 GCF_001313825.1 Dinoponera quadriceps
CTCATGGAACTAGCGTATTTATTCGAAAAGATTCAAGCCGAACGTGAATATCCTTTAGTTCACGTTTCCTGATGTAGAATCGAAAGAAATGCTCGCCGCCTGAAATCTGCGAGGCTGCCGCATGGAAATAACGTAATGAAGAAGAATATTTTAATCACACTCGCCTGTTTGCATCCGTTCACGATTTAACGTATGAAACGCAAGATTCATTCGACATTTAC
>NW_014558149.1:0-316 GCF_001313825.1 Dinoponera quadriceps
TAATCTTCATCTTGTACTTGCATTATTCTAATAATGCTGATTTATAAAAATTTGCATAATATTAGCCCATATATCTCGTTGTTTAACTTTAGCTAAACCTTTCATCTTTTAAATATTGTATCTTTTACAATAACTTTTCTCATCAATTTACCACTATTATTAATCCATGTGAGAACCAAATTATGTTATTAGTATAATTAATAAACTATTTTATTCAAAATGCTCTAAATTTACCAAGTTGTTAAAATTATTTATTCATTTCCTTTCAATTACTTAAATCTGAATTCTCCTCTCAACATCCTCATATGGTCCTATC
>NW_014558149.1:359-2714 GCF_001313825.1 Dinoponera quadriceps
CTCCGGACTTTGACCTGATCTGCAGACCTACCAGTACGTTTAGGCCTCGCGAGTGCGCGAGTAAGCAATGTTTGTTGCCTACATCCTCTTCTAGGACGTAACAATATAATACTACCCATCAGTGAAAATCAATATGAAGGCCCAACAATGGTATTAAAGAATATAAATGGTGCAACAAGAAACGTACGGAAAACAGCTGAAGATTTAAAACTCTCCAGTATAAGTGTAGCTAAGAACTTATACGTTTTAAATGTCTCATAGAACGACATTAATATCGGATTTTAAACGGATTTTAAACGGAATTCTTAAATTCGGACATTCGGATAATTATTTGCAATGAATTCATCAAATACCTACCAAAGTATATACGAACTGCAATATTACAAGAAATGCATTGTACTCCTGTCGGAGGACATCGAGGAGTAACCAAGATTTATAATAGATTTCGTCAGAATTATTATTAGGAAAATCTAAAAACAGACGTCCAACAAAATATTTTGCACTGCCTCAAATGTCAGTTGAACAAATTGGTTCGAATAAAAATTAAACAACCTATAATAATAACCGACATTCCCGGATAAACACTCGATAAAATAGCAATAGAAATAGTAGGACCGTTGCTCCGCACCAAAACAAGTAAAGAATATATCCTGACTATAAAAGACCAATGAAGCAAATTCTGCCTGGCCATACCACTGCCTGACCATACCACTGCTAGAGCAAACGGCCGCTACGATATCTGATAAATTTGTGAAGATATTCATCACTATCTCTGGATCTCTCAAAGCGGTGCTAACAGTTCAAGGAAGAAGTTTCATTGGCAATCTAAAAAAAAAATTGGCAAAATACTGTGGAATACGGAAATTTCGCACAACCGCCTATCACTCTCATTCTAATGGCTTTTTGGAGCGATCTCATCACACACTGCCAGAATACCTATAATAATACGGTTTCAATAAAAAGGAATGAGACGAATAAGTAGACTTAGCCATATAAAATAACACTAGCATCCACAAGGTACTAAACACACTCTGTGCGACCCAGTCTTCGGTGGACCTGCTAGAATACTATCCAGTGAACTTTTACTTGAAGACTATGAAATAGAAACATACGACCATTATTTGATACAGTTATTTACGCGATTACATCGAATTTAGAAGAAAGCTAACCACAATTTAGTAGACGCTAAGACGAAATCTAAAATTAGTTACAATAAAAAAATTAACCCTTAAGTATTCAAACCAGGAAATTGCGTGTTCTCATTAAAAGAATCAAAACCTAGAAAGTTTGTAGATCAATACACCCACTTGAGATGTTAAAAATCTTAAATAGAAATAACGCCAATATTAAACTGAAGAATAGTCGTATTGTACACTGTTACAAATTTCGGATTTCTGATATAAATTCAACACAAAAAAAAATTTAAATAGTAAAAGTCAACAAAATTTCAAATGGACTTTAGGATAATGAAATTCATCCTCGCAATATTTCTGTTGCAATGGCTTCGTTATGCTAACGGAATTATTGGGTATGATTGCGGATCTCTTTTCGCAAACTTCACTACTGTTCTCTTACTTCCACTACATCGAAGAATGCGACATACCAGTGCAAAAGGTCTACTCTACTACAATATATTTGCAATCGCTGGAAGCCAAAAATTTTCACACGGTTCGTGTAATAAAATGCAAAGTAGAAATAGATTGCTTTGTTAAAAGAGGCGGCACGTTCTCTCACAAAATGAATGTCCCTAGTAGATAATTGGTCACAAAATGAAAAAGGGGTGGAGCATTACGGAGCTCAGCATATCTTTATGTTTTTCGGGTCGCAGATAACGATGCCGGTGTCCGTTTGTCCCCAACACGTCTGTGGCAAAATCAAATGAAAGTCAAACACCTTAGATGGGGTTGTACAATTTTTTTAACCCCGGATTCTGAAAGAGCAAAACATTCTACGTCCGAACATGCTTTGACCTTCAGGCCAAAGTGACCTCCGGAGGTCATTTAAAGGTCATCTGAATGTCGAATCCTTCCCTTGATACTCTCGGCTGATTCTTCGACTAGTAGCCGATCTCGAGCCAGTTGACCTATACGTTTTTCGGGTCGCAGATCACGATGCCGGTGTCCGTTTGTCTCCAGCACGTCTGTGTCAAAGTCAAATGAAGGTCAAACACCTTAGATGGGGTTGTACAATTTTTTTGACCCCGGATTCTGAAAGAGCAGAAAATTCTACGTCCGAATATGCTTTGACCTTCAGGCCAAAGGACCTCCGGAGGTCCTTCAGGGGTTATCCGAATGTAAAACCTTTTTGTGCCTGCCCCCAGGGCACCTCCACGCGGTGACGGCGGGCAACGGGTCA
>NW_014558150.1:0-1114 GCF_001313825.1 Dinoponera quadriceps
TATGCGTCGCACTTTGCGTTCTAAGTCCCAATATTTTTTGCGTTTTATAAGATCTATCCTGACGGACTATGGGATCTGGCCGGGATCTTTGGCGACGAAGGATCCCTGTCCGCAAGTATCTTACTCGGCACGAAGACCAGAACTTATATTCTATCCACCGTGTGCCGCCGCCGCACCTCCATTCGCGCATCCGCCATATTGGTGGCCAGTGGCGTTTATTATTTGAAAAGCGCTGAATGGACGAGTGATGAAAAACAGAGAGGAAGAAAGAAGGAACGTGTGGCGACAACGCGACGTTTCGCAGTGTGCGGTGACGCGCCGCTTTTTCTGCCGCGAATGGTTCGATGATATCGCAGCGACACCCGCTGATGGTCGTTTGTCACAGGTATTCGCCGGAAAGAGAAGGAAGAAAATTCAATGGATGTCGTTAATCTCCATATGTCAACTAGCCGCGACGCCAACCGCGAACACACCAGTTGTGGCGTTCGTCGTCGATCATATTCATGCGTTAATGATCGTGTGAAAAAAATCGATATCGGTGGCGCGGTGTATGGCGAGAGGAGGGAGGGAATGAAACGAGGTGTACCGAAACTCAAACAACGAAATAAATAAACATTTCCAGATACATATTACTAACTGCACTACATGCTGTCTGTTTCGTCGATAGAAGACAGATCTCGATATCATCGGTGCGTCGTCGAACACTGTCGTCGCAAATCGGGCGAAAATTTTGGATTGCTATCTCTTACGACCGACCGAATGGCGTGTCGGTCGTTACGTTTTCTTATTTTGATTGGTGCTACTTTTCGCGAACCACCTTGTATTTCAAATCTTTCGGCCAGTGTTTGCTATAGCGATTTGGACGAATGTACATCGGTATTGAAGAATATTATTGGGTTGGCAAACAAGTTCGTTCCGTTTTTTTGACTGGTATAAAATACAATTTATTTACTATACAAAATATATACTAATCAATAATGTATTGACCATTCTTTTTTATGACTTCTTGCCATCTTTTTACCAATTTCACAATCCCACATCTTGCCATCTTTTTACCAATTTCACAATCCCACATTCATAAAACATCTGAGGTTTACCGGCAAAAAACTGATCC
>NW_014558151.1:0-455 GCF_001313825.1 Dinoponera quadriceps
CGTGAATTTGCATTAGTTCACGTTTTCTGATGTAGAATCGAAAGCAACGTTCGCTGCCTGAAATCTGCGAGGCTGCCGCATGGAAAAAACGTAATAAAGAAGAATATTTCACTTACACACGCCAGTTTGCGTCCGTTCACGATTTAACGTATGAAACACAAGATTCATTCGACATTTACGTTATTACGTCTTGTACACGCGAACTCGCAAGTTTCGTCAGCGGATGGATTTCTTTTACCTTTTCTCATGAAACTAGCGTATTTAGTCGAACAGATTCAAGCCGAAACGTGAATTTGCATTAGTTCACGTTTTCTGATGTAGAATCGAAAGAAACGCCCGCCGGTTGAAATCTGCGAGGCTGCCGCATGGAATTAACGTAATAAAGCTGAATACTTCAATCGCACTCGCCAGTTTGCATCAGTTCACGATTTAATGTATGAAACGCAAGATTCATT
>NW_014558152.1:0-546 GCF_001313825.1 Dinoponera quadriceps
AATTAGCTCATATGGTAAAAATTTTTGCTGGTCCACAGTTTATAAATTTTTATCTTAAATTTAAATCTTAATAAGTATATGATGAATGAATATTTTTCATCGCTAAAAAACTGTATTAAATACCATTATTACTGTGATAGTTGTCAAACAACTGTACTGTATACAGTCAAAGCATCACAAACTAAAAAAAAATGGTAGTTATGTTTGTGGAAGTTGTAAAACACAAAATAAATTAACGCAAAATTCTATGAATTATTTCACATCTATAGATTTAGTGTATCAAATGAAACAACTACTTTCAAGTCCGATTGTAGTTAATGATATTAGTAAGAGTATTACTTTAAATACTAATGAAACCATTCCAAATGAATTTCAAGATATCTGTGATAGTGAGTTGTACAAACATATTAGAGGTATTAATGAAAATTACCAAACATCATTAGAATATGTATTATCATTCAACTTTTCTGTTGATGGAGCCCCTCTAACTAAAAGTGGGAAAAGAGGTTTTTGGCCAGTGCAGTTATCATTAAATGATCTCACGTA
>NW_014558152.1:810-1017 GCF_001313825.1 Dinoponera quadriceps
CTGGTGTTATCAGCTAGGTGAATATATAGCCAGTGTTAATGGTGTTCGCTACACTTTTAACCAGGAAAGCATTGATCGGAGCAATAAAAGCCATCTTGATGATGTAAAAACAGTGTTACGTGATGATTCTATTGTAAGAGGTGTAAGAGGTACTTCTGTTTTTCAACAAGTAAAAAATTTTGATATGATTTGGTCTCTACCATACGA
>NW_014558153.1:0-962 GCF_001313825.1 Dinoponera quadriceps
TCCCTCGAGGATCCTTTGAGGGAATTTATTTCTTTCAGGTTATGAAGGCATCTGTTTCTTATATGTCCGTAATACATGCGATGTATTAAATTTGGAGAAATATGATTCAACCATGGCAATTTTTACGGACGGACTGAAAAAATTATATACGTTATAATCCATGATTTACGGGGTATAGAAAGTCGGGTTGGAGTTGAAACAAAGCAAAAAACCAGACTCGATATCAATTCATTTTATACGAACAATGTACGCTGAGATATGTAATGACCGGCTCGTTTAAAACTTTTCCAATAAACATTTGTTACAGACACGAAACAATTGCACCGTACATATAGTATATATTTAATAATAACTTTAAAATATATATAGAAAGAAGATACATTTTCGTTATATTTTCGTTATCTTTTCTCCAACAACGCGCCAGTCATATCTCAATTGTTGTTTCATTCACGACATTTTTCATTCCCTTCGTTGATGCGTATGTATTTGATTTTTATCCGATAAAAATGCTGTACGCTGCTTGTAAATTTGCAGAATTTAATTTTGCATTCTATCGACAACGTAAGATCCCACCTGCCGGTGTTTTTTCAACGGAGCTCATCAATGGCGGAGACCGCACGTGTATAATTTTCAACGAGGTTTTATTTATGTCGCTATCTACGCGCATAATTTCATCCTCGTGTTTGCGATGAGTAACACGAATAATGTTTTTCCATCGCGTTTTTGATCTCAACTGAAACAAGAAAGTGAACAGAAATATGAATACGAAACTGAGAGGCAAATGTTACCATTGAACTATGACGAACGCGTCGTATTCTTGTTCTCTTCGGTTTGCGTTTCATGGAATATTAATGCTTTTTACCAAGACCTGGCGCATAAATTTGCCCCATCCGATAATACAGCCCAAAGCTGCTCTCCGCGAATAAAAATCTACCTTCTCGAGCATTATAGCGTAATTACAT
>NW_014558154.1:0-272 GCF_001313825.1 Dinoponera quadriceps
TTACGTTTGATAAATACCTTGCTTAATTTATTTTCTAAAATATTTCTATATTCTTCATAGAAAAATAAAATCTGTAATATAGTAAGAATTTTCTTCTACGTCTATCTACAAGTATCTGTTCGCCTTAGATATTAAAATGCGAACACCATGACATTGTTCTTAAAAGAACATGAGGAATGATGATGCGATTGGGGAGGTCCACTTGACTGTCCCGATTCCGCTCGTACATTGTCATTCCTGCTGCAAATTTATTTTTATTAAATATTTCTGTT
>NW_014558154.1:531-779 GCF_001313825.1 Dinoponera quadriceps
TATTATTGTTCCAGCAACAATCATCCGCTTCTTATCTTGAAATTATTCTGGCATAATCGGGGACGTCATGCTTGTTGCCAACAACGACGAAAGGGAACGTATCCGCATTTTTAATGTTCGCTTCTTTCTTGAACTTGGATATCCAATACGTCAAGTTTTTGAAACTACTCAGATCGCTTGCTGAGTACATCAGAAGACATATGTCGACGTCCTTGTACTCTGGTGGTACTTCTCCAAATTCTTCAACG
>NW_014558154.1:844-5342 GCF_001313825.1 Dinoponera quadriceps
ACTCAGATCGCTTGCTGAGTACATCAGAAGACATATGTCGACGTCTTTGTACTCTGATGGTACTTCTCCAAATTCTTCAACGGAGACGGTGTCAAAAACGTTCAACTCGTATAGCTTGTCGTTGACACGTAAAGATTTGCGCAAATGTCCTAGGCTTATAATTTCGCACGTGTTCCCCACGAACTTCCATGCAGCTGATTTTTCCCAAGCATCGAACGCCGAGAATTAATACTTTTATTTGCACACGCTCGTTGCAGCTTGAGAGGTCTGTGCTTGCGGACGACATCTTCGACGTATTCTTCGAACTTGTGTTTCGTACTGGTATGTCGTACAAGTGTTTCGTACCGTGAGCGGACTGAAACAGTCTGGTTTCCGTCGCGAGGCCCTTATATAAGCTCGGGTTAGTAGGGATGAATTTCCGGTTTAGGATAGGTCGAAATCTTTATATTTTGACCAGTGAGGTAGCACGTCATCAAGTCGACATCTTAATATTTTGACCAGTGGGGTGCCACGCCATTTTTTTATGCACGGCACTGAACTGAGGAAAAAAAACTCCGTATTTTATACCCTTCGAACATAATAAATGGACCTTTCGCTTTTTTTTCCACGAAACGTAATCTCAATTTAACGATTCGTAAATCAATACTTAACGATTATTTAACGAACGTTACCTAAAAAAAGAGGGAAAGAAGGAATGAAAAAAAAGAAAAAAGAAACAATCTGTCGATTGTACACTCTCCTTTTCCATTTTTTGTTTACGAAACATCGTTAAATAATCGTTAAATAACGATTTAAGAACCGTTAAATTAAGATTACGTTTGGTAGGAAAAAAAAGGAAAGGTGCATTTGTTTTGATCGAAGGGTACAAAAAAAAGAAAGATCCATTTGTTATGTTTGAAGAGTAAAAATTACGAAGTGTTTTTTTCCTCGGTTTAGTGCTGTGTATAATAGAAAATGACGTGGCACCTTGAGAAGATTTAGCACAGATTTCTCAAAGAGGACCAGTTTCTTCTTAAATAAACTTATATATAATAATAAACTTATACGGTACGAGATTCGCACTTCACGCGCGCTCTTTCTTCCCGCGCGATGCGTTTCTCATTGCAAAAGAGCCTCGCCTCGCTCCTCCGCGGTACCCCGAGCTACCGAAGTATCGTCCCGAGTCGAAACTTTGACTTCATGTTAAACATTTAATTCTATAACCTAATGTATACGGGAAAGAAACAGTCTGAAGTCAACGATAGATATTCTCACGTATAAGCGAGAATATTATAATACTCTTAAAAGATTTTCAGTCTTGAATATTACTTCGGACATTACCGTAAAGTAGCACTTGGATATATCATATCGTTCTTCGCACTCCACGCAACTCGAAATTTCCATAAATAAACACGAACGCATAGCCTGCAAATGTAATCCCGCGGCTATATTTCTAAGTCCAGATCGCAGATAATTTATGAGAAAGGTGAAGGTGTATAAGACTTGAACTATTATTATAATGATATTGGAGAGGTACGATTAGACGGTGGAGAAGGGGAAGTGAAGGCTAGAAAAATGGAAGTCGAACACAAAATTTACGTTTGTAAATACCTTCCTTAATTTATTTACTAAAATATTTCTATTCTCTTCATAGAAAATAACGTCTGTAATATAGTAAGAATTGTCTTCTACGTCTATTTACAAGTATCTGTTCGCTTTAGATCTTGAAGTGCGAACACCATGACATTGTTCTTAAAAGAACATCAGGAATGATGATGCGATTGGGAAGATCCACTTGACTGTCCCGATTCCGCTCGTACATTGTCATCCCTGCTGCAAATTTATTTGATTAAATATTTCTTTTCTTTCCAAAAAAATAATGTTTTTATCAAAGTGTTAAAAATTTTCTTCTTCGCTTACCTATTAGTATCTGTTCGCCTTAGTTCTTGAAGTGCCGACACCATGCCATTGTTCTTATAATAACATCAGGAATGAGTATGCGATTGATAGTTCCACTTGAATGTCCCAATTCCTTTTGTCGACGCTCGTACAATGCCATCCCTACTCCAAATATTCGGTTTAAGGTGGGCTCCTCTTTGGTTGATATATCTGTGTGCCATAGATTATTGTTCAAGCACCAATCATCCGCTTCTTTCCTTGAAATTAGTCTGGCATAATCGGGGACGTCCTGCTTGTTGCCAACAACGACGAAAGGGAACGTATCGGCATTTTTAATGTTCGCTTCTTTCTTGAACTTGGATATCCAATACGTCAAGTTTTTGAAACTACTCAGATCGCTTGCTGAGTACATCAGAAGACATATATCGACGTCCTTGTACTCTGGTGGTACTTCTCCAAATTCTTCAACGGAGACGGTGTCAAACACGTTCAACTCGTATAGCTTGTCGTTGACACGTACAGATTTGCGCAAGATTCCTTGGCTTATAATTTCACACGTATTCCCCACGATTTTCCGTGCAGCTGATGTTGTTTCAACGCCTCGATCGCCGAGAATTAATACTTTTATTTGCACACGCTCGTTGCAGCTTGAGAGGTCTGTGCTTGCGGACGACATCTTCGACGTACTCTTCGAACTTGTGTTTCGTACTGGTAAGTCGTACAAGTGTATCGTACCGTGAGCGGACTGAAACTGGCTTCTTTCCGTCGCGAGACCCTTATACAGGCTCAAGTTAGTAGGGATGAATTTCCGGTTTTGGATAGGTCGAAATCTTTATATTTTGACCAGTGAGGTAGCACGTCATCAGGTCGACATCTTTATATTTTGACTAGTGAGGTGCCACGCCATTTTCTATTATGCACGGCACTAAACTGAGGAAAAAAAAACTGCGTATTTTATACCCTTCGATCAAAATAAATGGACCTTTCGCTTTTTTTTCCCCTTCGATCAAAACAAATGCACCTTTCCCTTTTTTTTCTACAAAACGTAATCGTAATTTTACGATTCTTAAATCGTTATTTAACGATTATTTAACAAAGTTTCATAAAAAAAAAATGAAAAAAATAGTGGACACTCCACCGATTGTTTTTTTTCTCTTTTTTTTCTTTTTCTTTTTCCCTTTTTTTTACGAAACGTTCGTTAAATAATCGTTAAATATTGAATTACGTACAGTTAAATTACGATTACGTTTCGTGGAAAAAAAAAGGGAAAGGTCCATTTGTTTTGTTCGAAGAGTATAAAATACGGAGGTTTTTTTTCCTCGGTTTATGCCGTGCATAATAGAAAATGGCGTGGCACCTCACTGGTCAAAATATAAATATGTCGACCTGATGACGCGCTACCTCATTGGTCAAAATATTAATATTTCGACCTATCATAAACCGAAAATTCATTCATACCAACCCGAGCCTATATAAGGGCCTCGCGAAGGAAACAAGAGAGTTTCAGTCCTCTGACGGTACGAAATGCCAGTACGAAACACCAGTTCAAAGAATACGTCGAAGATGTCGTCCGCAAGCACAGATCTCTCAAGCTGCAACGAGCGTGTGCAAATAAAAGTATTAATTCTCGGCGATCGAGGCGTTGGGAAAACATCAGCTGCACGGAAATTCGTGGGGAATACGTGCGAAATTATAAGCCAAGGAATCTTGCGCAAATCTCTACGTGTCAACAACAAGCAATACGAGTTGAACGTGTTTGACACCGTCTCCGTTGAAGAATTTGGAGAAGTACCACCAGAGTACAAGGACGTCGACATATGTCTTCTGATGTACTCAGCAAGCGATCTGAGTAGTTTCAAAAACTTGACGTATTGGATATCCAAGTTCAAGAAAGAAGCGAACATTAAAAATGCCGATACGTTCCCTTTCGTCGTTGTTGGCAACAAGCAGGACGTCCCCGATTATGCCAGACTAATTTCAAGAAAAGAAGCGGATGATTGGTGCTGGAACAATAATCTTTGGCACTCAGAAATATCAACCAAAGAGGAGTCAACCATCAACCGAATATTTGGTGTAGTGATGGCATTGTACGAGCGTCGACAAGAGGAATTGGGACAGTCAAGTGGAACTATCAATCGCATCCTTATTATTGATGTTATTATAAGAACAATGACATGGTGTCTGCACTTCAAGAACTAAGGCGAACAGATACTTATAAGTAAGCGTAGAAAAAAATTCTTAACACTTTGTTAAAGACATTATTTTTGTGTGGAAAAACAGAAATATTTAATCATATAAATTTGTAGCAGGGATGACAATGTACGAGCGGAAACGGGACAGTCAAGTGGACCTCCCCAATCGCATCATCATTCCTGAGGTTCTTTTAAGCACAATGTCATGGTGTTNACAATGTCATGGTGTTCGCACTTTAATATCTAAGGCGAACAGATACTTGTAGATAGAAATAGAGGACAATTCTTACTATGTTACAGACGTAATTTTTCTATTAAAAATATAGAAATATTTTAGAAAATAAATGAAGCAATTTATTTATCAAACGTAAATTTTGTTTTCGACTTCCATTTTTCTTGCCTTCTCTTCCCCTTCTCCACCGTCTAAT
>NW_014558155.1:0-528 GCF_001313825.1 Dinoponera quadriceps
GTGCACATTGATATCTTTACTGCATTCAATATCGAATATCACGGCTACCGATACCGCGCGTTTTCTACGAGAGTATCGGTGCTCAATAATATAGGAATCGCGTGCAATAATCAAACGAAGAGAAATTCTCTCGCCCACGGGAAAATAGTTAAAAACGGCCGAAAAACATATAATAATAACAATAATATTTTCTTTATATATTGGACGTACAACATTCATTACATATAATTGACGAACTTACGAAAGCACAGCAATTAAGATATCAAAAAAATAGAAAAAAATAGTATTAAAAATGGCATGCTGATCTTAAAAGACACGCATGTAAAAAGTATTAACTTTAGTTACAAATATCTGAGTTCTCCGATCTTTCTCTAATTGCACGAGCAATGAGTTAGATAATATCTTGATGTATACGCAGTGCGAGTTTCGTTGAATCTTATTAAACTCATTTCACCTTACAGAGCTTCTTTTAAAATGCAGTAACTTTTAAACTAGGCTTTTAATTACTATTAAATTTTTTATGCCACT
>NW_014558156.1:0-357 GCF_001313825.1 Dinoponera quadriceps
CGCTCTCGGCCATTCCCTCTACTTCTATCCATCCGTCAGTAGACTCCCTACCTCTTTCCGTCTCTCCTACTCCCGGCCCCTATCCGGCCCCGCACGCATCACGCAGCTCTCCCGAACGTGCCGACGCGAATTCCGAAAAAGAACTCTCTTTCACAGAATCATTAGAGCACGCGAACCTCGACGATCAAACAGAATCCGAAGAATCCGAATCGCTTTCCGAAAACGAAGAAGAATTCTCAACTCCACGTCACCTTAACACACTTATCATTAAAGAAAGCAGAGACGATATACTCGCTCACAGGGATAACATGGTTGTGTTATTCACAGTCGACGCGTATCCGTGCGATAAAGGCGCAC
>NW_014558157.1:0-395 GCF_001313825.1 Dinoponera quadriceps
TATTCGTTATCGTTCTCGTTCTCAGTTTTTAGTCCAGTCCACAGCCTGTTTTTAGTCTTCGTCAGTCTTCTTTTGTAATCTTCATATTCCGGGATCCCATAAATCTGCTACACCACGATCAACGTACCCATGTTCTAAGTACTATTCATCACAGTTGTTTCATCAAGATCGTAAGTTTTGATTTCATATTTAAACAGGACTTTTAATCATTTCAATCCAATATCCAATCCCATTTCACTCCCCAAACAACACACATACACTGCGTGATTATTACCTTTTTTGTATTATATAACGATGTTTTCCTCCCTATACCGATACGTTAAACATTTTTGTTACGTTATATCCGATTGTATTAAATTAAGTTACATGAATTACCTTTTTCTTCTCTCATTTTA
>NW_014558158.1:0-644 GCF_001313825.1 Dinoponera quadriceps
CTGTCAAAGATAAACTGAATATTCAAAATGGCCGAACTTGTCGGCATAAGTGAGGGACATGAGTACCAACATAACCCCACAAAAAATCGAAAATTGAATATACGTAATTCGCGGAAATTCAAAATTCGCGATACTTTTTGAACAGACCTCGTATAAGATACAAAACATACGAGAGAGGACAGACGGTTACCTTCCTTTCTTCAATTTTGGTAGTAGGCAGACTGTCGGTCTTGTATCGTCCCAACACCAAAATACGGTTAAGGTGAAACCGGAGGCTCAGCCGCGGAAAAGAGCGCGGCTGACCAGGAGAAGAGGAAGACCACCCAAAGAACAAAAACAAAACCAAGAATCTTCTTAAGTTATTTTTATAAGAACATATTATGTTTATAAGAACAGTTATTTTTATAAGAACATTATTTTTACAAGAACAGTTATTTTTACAAGAACACATTAAGTTTACAAGAACAGTTATTTTTATAAGAACATGAGAACAGTTTATTTGGACAAGAACAGTTTATTTTAAGAATAGTTTATGAGAACAAGTTTATTTTGGTGATGTCTAGGGGAAAATTACAAGAATTTAGTTATATACTACAAGTTCGAGTTTAGACTCAAATTATTTTAATAAATGAAGTAAGAAAAAA
>NW_014558159.1:0-1218 GCF_001313825.1 Dinoponera quadriceps
CGTTTCATACGTTGAATCGTGAACGGATGCAAACTGGCGAGTGTGATTGGATTATTCAGCTTTATTATGTTTTTTCGATGCGGCAGCCTCGAAGTTTTCAAGCGGCGAGCGTTTCTTGCGATTCTAAATCAGAAAACGTGAACTGAGGGGAATTCTCTTTTCCGCTTGAAGCTTTTTAACCAAATAAGCTATTTCCACGAGAAAATTTAAAAGAAATCAATTCTCTGGCGAAGCTTGCGAGTTTGCGTGTAATTTGCGATGTAACGTGAATGTCGAGTGAATCTTGCGTTTCTTTACGTTAAATCGTGAACGGATGCAAGCTGGTGATTGAAATATTCAGTTTTATTACGTTATATCCATGCGGCAGCCTCGAAGATTTCAGCCGGCGAGCGTTTCTTAAGATTCTACATCAGAAAACGTGAACTAACGCAAATTCATGTTTCCGTTTGAATCTTTTCGACCAAATACGATAGTTCCACGAGAAAAGTTAAAAGAAATCAATCCTCGGGCGAAATTTGCGAGTTTGCGTGTAATAGACGAAAAAACGTAAAAGTCGAATGAATCTTGCGTTTCTTTACGTTAAATCGTGAACGGATGCAAACTGGCGAGTGTGATTGAAATATTCAGCTTTATTACGTTTTTTGCATGCGGCAGCCTCGCAGATTTCAGCCGGCGAGCGTTTCTTTCGATTCTACTTCAGAAAANTGGGTCATTAGAAAAGATAAATGAAATCCATCCGCTGACGAAACTTGCGAGCTTGCGTGCAATAGACGAAATAACGTAAATGTCGAATGAATCTTGCGTTTCATACGTTAACCCTTTCGCGGCGGAGTGCTCTGGAAAGAGTTGCGCTCTAAGAAGCCGATGCCAGATCGACCGCGCGGACCAAATACGCGAGTCGTTCCGAACGCAGTATGTATATAATATTTGACTATGTAAAGAAAACCTTTGCACAAGAAGCGTATGCTGCTAGCACGTCATAAACAACTTAATGGACATTAATGGCAGCTGTTGATAACAATCGAACAGCGCCTTTGTACGAAGGGAGCGGCTCCGGATGGGCGCCATCTGGCGCTGTTCGTTCACAGCGGGTAAATTTGCCTGAGCGCCGAACGGCGCTATTCGCAGAGAATGAGCATCTATAGCTGAGCGCCTAAAGGCGCTGTTCGCCGCGAAAAGGTTAAGTCGTGAACGGATGCAAACTGGCGAGTGTGATTG
>NW_014558159.1:1271-1483 GCF_001313825.1 Dinoponera quadriceps
TTTCTTTCGATTCTACATCAGAAAACGTGAACTAATGCAAATTCAAATTTCGGCTTGAATCTTTTCGACTAAATACGCTAGTTCCATGAGAAAAGGTATGAGAAATCCATCACCAGACGAAACTTGAGGGTTTGGGCGTAATAGGCGAAGTAACGTGAATGTCCAGTGAATCCAGCGTTTCTTTACGTTAAATCGTGAACGGATGCAAGCTG
>NW_014558160.1:0-812 GCF_001313825.1 Dinoponera quadriceps
CCGTTTAGTATTTAACGTATGAAACGGAAGATTCATTCGACATTTACGTTCTTTCGTCTATTACACGCAAACTCGCAAGTTTCGTCAGCGGATGGATTTCCTTTATCTTTTCTCATGGAACTAACGTATTTAGTTGAAAATATTCAAGCCGAAACGTGAATTTGCATTAGTTCACGTTTTCTGATGTAGAATCGACAGAAACGCTCGCCGGCTGAAATCTGCGAGGCTGCCGCATGGAAATAACGTAATAAAGCTGAATATTACAATCACACTCGCCAGCTTGCATCCGTTCACGATTTAACGTAAAGAAACGCAAGATTCATTCGACATTTACGTTATATCGTCTATTACAGGCAAACTCGCAAATTTCGCCCGTGGATTGATTTCTTTTAAACTTTTCTCGTGGAACTATCGCATTTGGTCGAAAATATTCAAGCGGAAAAGAGAATTCCCATCAGTACACGTTTTTTGATGAAATCGAAAGAAACGCTCGCCGCTTGAATACTTCGAGGATGCCGCATGGAAGTAATGTAATAAAGCAGTATATTTCATTCACACTCGCCAGCTTGCATCCGTTCACGATTTAACGTAAAAAAACGAAATATTCACTCGACATTCACGTTACTTCGCCTATTACACGCAAACTCGCAAATTTCGCCCGTGGATTGATTTCTTTTAACTTTCTCGTGGAACTATCGCATTTGGTCGAAAATATTCAAGCGGAAAAGAGAATGCCCATCAGAACACGTTTTTTGATGAAATGGAAAGAAACGCACGCCGCTTGAAATATTCGAGGCTGCCGCATAGAAATA
>NW_014558161.1:0-467 GCF_001313825.1 Dinoponera quadriceps
AATATTTCCAATATTGAATGTGATTATACAGTTGTTATATATATGTTCGCATTCAGAGTGGTTCTTACAATAATTTGAACGTATTCTAGGTTACTTAACATTAATAGGGGACCTCTCGTTGACGGGGACTGTAACAAGTGTATTGGTTGTAAGTAAAATTTTTTTCACATGCATCTATTACATTCTAGTTTTAATAACACTGTGTTAGTGTTACATATTTTTGGCGGTTCCTTTTCATTCGGGAACGCAAGGGAGAATAAGTAGGTTAGCTATACTCAGTTTAACAATATAAAAGTTAGAGTATTTTATTGCGCAGATTGCAAATTACCTTGAAGTAAGTGATATTATTCGAAGTCTTCTATTTCGCTAATTAGTCCTTCATTATTGATTGTTGTCGCGTTTAAAATTACGATTTCTTTTGCATTGTGGCAGTATGATATTTCGATTATGTTGTTGATATCGATGTT
>NW_014558162.1:0-940 GCF_001313825.1 Dinoponera quadriceps
TAGAAATAAATAAATTCTTACGTAAAATGTACTGCTTTTACATACTACTTTTACATACTCCAAGCAACCAAAAATTATATCCGTTCCACATGTAAATATTTTCTCAAATAAATCCGTACCCAAGGGGTTAAGAGTTGTAGCGGGAACGGGATAACTCGGGTCGAGACGGAGGAGGAGCGAAGAGCGGCGAAGGAGGGCGAGAAGCCAGCGGAGGGGAGAAGTGGCGAGAGATCGTCGGTTTGGTGGGGATGAAAGGGCGGCCGACTCGCAAGCGCGACAGAACGCGCGGCGACGCTCGTCCGTCGCAGTCCAGTGCTGATGTACGTGCAATTACCTTGTCAACAGTGCTTAAAATGTCCCGTTCGTGCTCTCGTTGGCACGCGGTGTTCGATAACGCGCCGCCGTCGATTACCGTCTCGCGACGCGATTGTCCGAAGGAGGGAATAATAGAAGGGAAAAAAAGATAAACATGGAGGAGGAAGGAAAAGACACGCGCGCAAAAACGCACGCGAAGAAGAGAGAGAGGAGGCGCGCGAACATAAATCCGAGCGGTTTCCGGCACGGCGATTTTGAATCGGGCGCTCTCCCTCTCTCGATGCGTCGCGTGAACGGCGAAAAGTTCGACACGGCGAACGGCGTGTCTCATTCCGGCAACGTGCGTCGAATGGTAACGTCGAGTGTGTCCCGCCGATCCAGCGGGTGTGCGACGAGAAAGACGACGTCTCGTCGAAGCGGTGACAATAAGCGAATAGACAAAAGAGCGCCGGTAAAGGGCGGCAGATGTGGTGTCGGCTAGTTCTGCGTAGTTCCGCGACCTAACCGAGTGTCAGTGCGCGTGAGTGAAGTCGATCGTTCGAGGAATCCGCTATCGAGATGAAAACTCGCCTGAAAACCTGTGGCTAGAAGCGGCCGTCGCTCTCCTCGTGATGACAGGTAAACG
>NW_014558163.1:0-251 GCF_001313825.1 Dinoponera quadriceps
TCATGAATAAATAAATAATTTTTGAAAAAACACAAAATTCGCGATACTTATTGAACAGACCTCGTATATCCACATCGAAACGTTTGTCGCCAAGCATCGGTCCTTCATTGCTTATATAAACTCCGTAAACGGTGTCTACATGTCTCTTTCTCTCATCACTCAAACTATCCACAATATACTTTTGGCCTAGTGGGCCCAGTTGACTTTGTAATGATAGTCGACCTTCCGATGTTTGCAATTCATGTTGCACA
>NW_014558163.1:605-1240 GCF_001313825.1 Dinoponera quadriceps
ATTGTACTAGTTTCCAGAGCGCGATATTTCTTACGAATCGAGTCGCTTGTTTTTGCGATCTCTTTCGCTATTTTTTCACGATCCTGAATTTCTTTCCCACTCTTGATTGTCGTCATATTGTTGTTTTGGAAAAAAACGTCGGAGGCGTTTCACCGTTGATGTTTCGGCAACGACTATTCGTCTCACGGTATCGCGTATTCGTTAAATCCGTTTCGATATCGTCCATTAGTGAGCGAGCTATCCTTGTCTATTACCACGAACCCGTACTTGCGCTGCCAACACTTGCGACACAATGTACAGAAATCGTCGTACGACATGTCAGTGTTAACGTGATCGTTGTATACATGTTTTAAATTGGTACCATCTTGTTTAAACAAGATCAGCAGGTTCGCATTGTCGCGTATAAGATGCTTAGATATTCTCGCGTATGTCTAACAGAGATAGAAACAGTCGACGTTCGAATGTCGTCCCATTGAAAAGTATTCTCTTATCGTATCTTGCTTATCGCATGCCACGTCATTGAATACAAAGATTGAATTCGTGCGCGCCTCATTTGCTGGAATAACGTCGAAATTATTGGAGAATATAAAATAACCAATTTCATTTATCGACGTCAAGAGATTTTCCAAATACTG
>NW_014558164.1:0-433 GCF_001313825.1 Dinoponera quadriceps
TTCTCAGCGCGTACATCTTCGCTCTAAGTCCGACGAATTCTGCCATTATAGCCTCGTTATTTTCATCTTTCATCAGGCCCGGAACCTTCTTATTTATTTTTACAAGCGGCATATCGTACGCGTTGTCAGCGAGATAATCACTCGTATCGAATTTATGAATATCGCGTTTCATGTGCTCGTAAACGTCTTCGCATTCTATGTGGTAAATTAAACTGTCGGTGTCGGTGTACATAATTTTATATTTTTCGTGATATAAAGGAGACATGTACTCGTGGTGAAATTCGTACAAGCAAACCTTTGATATGTCGAGAATGCACATACCCACATAGATGGGATTGTTGAATTTCACTTCGAGTTTTCGTAATTCGACGGCAATTAAGTTTTCGGTGAAAATGCTTCGGCTATGAAAATTTGGTTTCGCGATCATTGCCTC
>NW_014558165.1:0-2372 GCF_001313825.1 Dinoponera quadriceps
ATCGTGAGAGGCAAGGGGACTTACGTTAAGCAAGCACCCCAAAGGAAACTGTCCATACTACGTCCCCGCCGTTGTTCCTGGGTAACGCTAAAAGTAAAAGTATGAAAACTTTCGCTCTTTCAATTGCCGACAACAAATGAGGAGGCTTTGTTTGTTACTTGTTACTTGTTACTTTACGACTATTGTACCTCTAAAGCTGTCAAAGTGGAAATGAAGAACAACGTAATAGTTAACATCGCGTTACCCTCCAATCGCGATTGATACGGCCATTGGCCGATAATAGACAGGAGAAATTTGTTAATACGATAGTAGCGATTATCATAGAAAGACATTTCGCGTTGAATCGTTAAAAGGAAAATGCGACGCGATGAAATATTTCGTCGAATATTCGCATCTAATAAAGCCTCTTTGAGTATTTTCTTGGAAATGGTTGTAAGACTAGAGCAAGTTTGCAACGTATACGATGCAAGAGAATAAACTTTAGCACTGAGTGAAGTAGAGTATCACGCATTTATAAGTAGCAAATTGCATTCACCTCATCATTTAGCTCTTTGCATGATTGGTGCTATACGACCGAGACAATCTTCTTATGTCTAGCGTACGACAAATGGGGTTAATAAAATTGAAAACAATTGGATGGACTTAACATGAAGTACGCAAGGGGCTCAGTTAAAGCCGAGGTTAGCCATTTCTTACTGGATTTAGACTCGGTTAATTGAAAGCTTTGAATTTAGTTATGTTAAGTTTACTCTCATTTCGGATGATATTAATTAAATAACCAAGTATGTTGAGCAATACATTACTTTGACTACGATACTACCTTAGTATTATATATCTTAGTATTATAAAGTACCTTTGTATTATGTCCACGGAAAGGAGAATTGTAATTTATAATAGCTATAGACTTGTAGAATAATTTTTAAATGTTCAGTATCAATAATAATTTCGGTTTAGTTAAAACTGTTTTGTATATTTCCAAAAAATAATATAAAAATAAGAATAAAATAATGTTGGACGTATAAAAATTCCACTGATTGAGGTACTCCCAATTATATCATTGCGATAGATACAAATAATTAAACAATTCACTATTTTTTCAAGATATTACATGCAAAACTTTTGTCGTATCTCTTCTTTAATAAATATTTTCAATTTTTATTGAAATGTATGTCATCTCGGATTTTATACATTGTAAACGTTGTTAATCGGCATTACTCCGATTTCGAGGTAATCCTAATCAAATCTCATTTTTTGCTTTTTCATTTGTCTTTTTGTATTTATTTTTCATTTGTCTCTTGTTATATATTTTTATGAAATTTCTTCCACTAATTTATATTATAATAAACACCTGTAAGTACCTATTGAATTAACATGTTTGCTGCCCACCTTATTATGACTGCATGCATATTGGCTCTTATAAAAGTCAGGGACAGCGAGCGTGTTAAGCAAGCCCTGAATCGAACACTTCTTATTAGTTTATAAAAGTTTTCGTTTACGTGAAAATGCCCGCCAATATTCAGTTTTACGTAATTACATATGTATATGTGTGTATAAGCATTGACATATTTTCTTTAACAATGTAGAATACATGGATAATTTGAATACTAAATATAAAAATTTATCACATTTTATAAAATACATATAAAAACGGAGTAATAATTTTATTTAATTTTATATGTATGGAAAAAAAATTCAGTTTGTGTAACTGAATTTCGGGCATGATAATCAAAATTTTCTGTTATCTGGGGACCAAATGAGAACTCAATTGTAGAAACAGAAAAATTCCTATAGATTGTTTCCGCTGCTTGAACAATTGTACTTGGTTATTTTAACCTAGTTAATAATTGGTACTCGACAAATATGAAATTTATTTCCTTGTGGGACTTGAAACTGAAACATCTTGGTCCCGAGTTTATAACCTTAGACTGCAGGACTACTAACGCGGTTAGTATATCGTATCCAACAGCAGTACATATTGCTTCACATTCTCGGTTTAGGTAACCGAATAGTTTAACGCATTTGAAAGGGAAAATTTTGATTCCCCGAACCGAAAGCATTTGTTGCAGTAAACAACCCTTCAGCTCGATAAAAAAGGCTATATATTACTGTAACAGAAACACTATTAACTGAATATTTTCGGGTGCCATAATTAAATTAGTTTTTTAAATGTAAAAATTATTCTTATATATGGTAAATGTTATATATCACATGATTGTTTTTTCGCGGTTTTTTATTTTAATAACGCACTATTGATTCTTCCAGAAGTCCAGAAATAATTTACATCCATATATTACAGTTTGTCCCATCAACGTTAAAGAAGGGCACATACCAGGTGTACCGGTATGAAGTGAGCGTTTTTTTGTGAAATCAAA
>NW_014558166.1:0-700 GCF_001313825.1 Dinoponera quadriceps
GGAACTTAGTGGTCAAAGTAAATAGATCATATACGTCATACAATCAACTCGGGCATCTGTCAACATAAACTAATAGTTACATTAGTCGATTTGTATCTATACCATAAAGTTATCATCGATTGAAGATGTCAGTTTACGATCCGAATTCTCGTCATTTGCGGGAGGTTTTACTTTTCTTCTTCAATATGAAGAAATCTACGGCTGAGGCTTATCAAATGCTCTCAAATACCTATGGTGAGATCGCTATTAGTGAAAGAACGTGTCGTGAGCGGTTTCAACGCTTTACGAACGGTGATTTACACTTCGAAAACCGACATAGCGGTGAAAGAGGAAAGATTTTTGAAGATGCTGAATTGGAGGCATTACTTGATGAAGACTCGTGTCAAACTTAGAAAGAACTTGCACAATCATTGGAAATGACTCAACAAGCCATTTCGAAGCGCCTCAAAGTCATGGGAATGATTCAAAAGCAAAGGTATTGGGTGCCGTACGAGTTGAAGCCAAGAGATGTTGAACGGCGTCTGTTTGCTTGTGAACAGCTGCTTGAAAGGCAAAGACGAAAAAGATTTCTTCATCGCATTGTGACTAGAGATAAAAAATGGGTTTATTACAATAACCCCAAGCACAGAAAATAATGGGAAGTTCCCGGCAATGCTTCCACATCGACGGCCAAACCGAACATTCATGGCTCCAAGGTAAT
>NW_014558167.1:0-8338 GCF_001313825.1 Dinoponera quadriceps
ACTTTGCTTCTCTCCAAATGTAATGAATTATCAAAACAATGTGTCCAATATGTGTGTATATCATTAGATTTTCTTATGAAATAATTTACATATCAAATTTAAATATAATTTATACATTTCGAGTAGTTATATCGAATAGCATAATGATGAACCACAAATTAGTAGTTCGAAGACATGAGACGAAGAGCCCCAATGCTATTTACCTAATAATGATAATGCTGCTGCACAACTCTCATCTGTAACTTTCAATGCACAGGGTATTGTGTAAATATACGACCCATAACGACGGGTTAGCTGCTCGAAAGATGCGTGCGTCCCGATGATAACTTCGGATTTGTCGATAGAGTCACTAAGATACTTTTCCAACGAAACTATAGCGTTTCAAATTATCTTAATTAAAACGGATTTGCATCAAAATCGGTTAAGAGCCCAACAACATTGTATGTATAAAATATTTGAAAATATGGGCATAAAAAAGCACGCGGTTAAACTGAGTAATAAAAAGTAAATAGGCAAATAAAATAAACTTTTCTCTTTCACAGTTTCTTCATCATTTTTGACTTTATCAATTTTGACAAAAGTTAGAAATTACAAAAAATGAAAAAAAATAGTTACAAGCTTCAAGCAAATATATACAGTTATAAACCTCAAGCAAATATATACAGTTATAATCCTTAAGCAAAAATATGAATGAACTACAAATGCAGAATAAATGAATGATGACAGTTTAATAGATGAACATTTTCATATATTACAATCGACAAATTTTTAATATTGGTTCTACATTTTTGGAGTGAAAATTTACATAAAATAAATAAAAGTACTATTATAGATCATAAAAATGAATATTTCTTCACCCAATGTATTCCGATTATATGCGAATGTCTGTAATAATTAATTAAAGTGAAAACACTCCGACCAGACTCCGCCGGAGTCAGCCGAGATCGAAAGATCAGAAGCTGCTCTGGATCCCATCCCTAGGTCGAGGGACCGCGACGGTGCGTACGCCGTCGCTGCTGTGATTTCGCAGCCGACTCGACAATCCTGTCATCCGGAAAGTCCGAGGTCGTGCGTACGCGGTCTCTCCCGTGGAAGTCGCGGGCACCGGATTCCTCACAACTTCCATTTCGGGACGGTGTGTTCGCCGTCTCCACCGGGAGCTCCCGGCCCTCTTGCCCGCGGCAGACCTGGGGATCGGCACGAGTTGGGGTGGTGTGTTCGCCGCCTCTGTTGAGCGTTCTCAACCTCGGCCCCTCCACTCTAGTCGTTGGGCTCTGCGTCTCCGGGGCATGCGAACGCCCCGGAATATCGTTTCGCGTACCGCGCCGCAAATATAGAGACAACGCGTGTCTCTCCGTCCGCACCGCACCGGAGGTATCACCGACCGCCGCGAACCGCGAATCTACCGCCGCCGGCTGCACGTTGGCTAGGCTCGCCCGGCCGACTCCACCGTTCCTGTAAGGAGGCACGATACCGCGTGCCCTCTGCTCCGGGAGTCGACCGACGCGGGCACTCCGCGTGCAGCAACCACCGCGAACCGTACCGTGAACCGCGAACCGCGTACCGCGACGCCGAGTCAAGCAGGTGCATTCCGCCGTTGCACTCCGATGCGAGACCGTCGAATTTAAACATCGCGAACCGTCAACACACCGCGCTGGAATCATAATACCGCACCCGTTCACCGCTGGCACCGCGAGCTCCACGGGCCGAGCGTCACGGCCGTTCCCGCTAAGTTCCGGGAAACGAAAACAACGGGCCGACGTCACCACGTCAACACGGGATTCCGTCGCCAATATTGACAGCCGAATATTACTGGTGTGAAACACCGAGATTAAAGCACGGCCCGTCAGACCATCATGTAACCAGCCGCGGAAGATAAATTTAATAAACATTATTCTGCCAGACAATCGCTCACTTACTTACTTGCTCACTCGCTCCTGTACCGACACTCGCACATCTAAGAACGCCTGAAAATCCGGCGAGCTACGCCAGGGCAAACGCCGCTACCGAACACGGTCATCCGGAGAACCGAAACGATCACCCCGTCGGCCGGAACGGGACGAACGTCCACCGATCGACAGAGGCCGGATCACAAATTTTACTCCGTAAAACATTTTTTACCAGCAGGTTTGAAAGATACGTAATTAAATATCGCTTATTAAAATTAAAAATAAAGATTAAATATAATTAGTATATTGGGATAAATACGAAATAATTACGAAATAATCATGCCTTTCCAGGCTTTAATGTAAAGAGCACGACAACGACAAACTACGTTAAGGTAGCCGATATAATATTATATCTTCCTTTATTTTAGAAATCCTTTATTCATTTTTAAAGTTAAACATAGGAATTGGCAGGATTAATATAGTGTTCTTTATGTTGAAGCCTGAAAATGCACGATTACTTCATAATTATTTTATATTTACCTCAATATTCTAACAACATTACATCTTTATTTTTAATTTCATTAAGTAACATATTAATTACGTATCTTACATATTTGTCCGCAGAAGGATATTCACTTTGATGTGATGGAGGGGCTTACGGTTGCATGCGGTTCTACTCGCCAAGGATAGACATGCGTACAACCAACGAAGAGGGACCATCCAAGTCAAGGTGTTAACGATCACGCCGAGGACTGCTCGACACAGGGGAAGCTGTGTCTTAAACGGTGCCTCCCGGTTAGCATACGTCCTCCGGATAATATAACATGCGCTAAACCTCGGGATGTGGTTGAGGGCCCGAGTGAGACCACTAGTTCGCATACTGGTGGGAACAAAAATATAAACCAGAATTATATTTATACCCGCAGTGAGGCGAACGGAGAGAGGTTAGGCCTCTGAACGTTATAGGTGCGGATGTCTATAGAAGATTCCCCCCTACGCGACCTCTCATTAGCGCTCGGTTAATTAGTATCACAATATCAGCGAGAGGTGCCCTCGTCTGTTGCACAACGAATTATTATTAAATTTCTCACTGCAGAAGGCGTAAAACCGTCGGACATATTGAGAAGGCTTGCAGCACAGTTCAAGGACAATACGCTTAAGAAGACTGAAGTGTACGAGTGGCACAAACAATTTTTAGAAGGACGAGAAATTGTTGAAAATGAGAGACACCGACGTTGCCCGAGGACCAGCGAAACAGAGGAGAATATTTGCCTGGTTGGCAGCCTTTTCGAGGGTGATTGTCGATTAACGGTCGTTGAAATTGCTTCTGAGGTCGGAATAAACTTCGGCAGTGCTCAGGAAATCATTACTGACGACTTTGGTTTTCAAAAAGTGTCCGCCAGATAGGTTCCTCATCTTCTCACCGAAAATCAAAAACGGCACCGTTTGGTGATGTGCAAACGGTTATTGACACGCTATCAGGAGGAAGAGGAAGCTTTTTTTGCACCGAATTGTGACTGACGACGAAACTTGGGTGCGCCACTACACCCCGGAATCCAAAGAAGTCAGTATGAAATGGCGGAAAAAAGTGAATCTGCACCCGTCAAAGCCAAAATTCGGCTCTCGGCTGGAAAAGTTCTTGCAACTGTATTTTTTGACTTTAAAGGTATTTTGCATTTCGATTTTCTTCACAAACATCGTACTGTGTACGCTGCAAACTACTGCCAACTTTTGGACGATGCATAACGCAAATATCGTTGGAAAAGACGCGCATTTCCAATCCAAGATTTTATCCTGCTTCACGACAATGCCCTACTCCATACAACTGCTTTTACTAGTCAAAAATTGAAGAACTGTTTTGGACTACACAGGAACACCCTCCTTACAATCCGGACTTATCGCCTTGCGATTATCATTTGTTTGGACCACTGAAAGAGGCACTTGGAGGACAAAGATTTCACAACGATGCTTCTGTCGAATCTTTCGTGAATGACTGGCTGCTGTCACAGCCGCCTTCATTTTATGATAGCGGAATTAAGAAACTGATTACTTGTTGGAAAAAATGTGTTTCGAAGTTCGGGGATTATGTAAAAAAATTGTTATATATGTTAGTTTTTTATGCTGCTTCAATTAAACAAAAACATAATTCCTGCTTATAGTTGATTCACACTCGTACAAATTAATTTGCATCACAGCAAAGGCGTCTCGAAGATTCTAGCCAGGAGCATGGCTATGATGTAGATAAAACCAATACTAATTGCACAAATAGCGCTGGTGCAAATATCTGGGCTAGTTAGGGGCAAAATTAAAGGCCTAAACAGTTGCGGGAAATTCCTTTATATACATGACGGGGGCAAAGTGAGTACCTGCATTATCATAAGCAACGTAGAAGCCACCTTTCTAACAGAGTACAACAGTGGTGATGTTATTGTTGCACTAATAAAAGTCAGAGGAAGGGACGGCGGATTCTTGGAACAAGTCGTAGGATCAATATATATGACCTACGAAGCGGGAAACACCCCACCCTTCAATGAAGTCAAGCGACTGATCGCATTTGTGAAAGCGGGCAGGCTCGAACTACACTTGGATTGTGGTGCAAACTCTCACCACCTGATGTGGGGGAGCACAGACCCGAGAGGCGAAAGCCTGCTCAGTTACGTAGTAAGCAGCGGGCTGCACGTTCTCAACAGGGGAAATGAACCTACCTTCAATAACTCTCGAGGGCAGAAAATAATAGACATTACTATTTGTTCGGGCGGACTTCTGGACAGAGATAAGGACTGAAAGGTATCAAATGAACCATCTGGGTCGAATCACAAACAGATATGTTACTTCCTACGACAAGTGGTAACTACAAAAACGTGGACTAAAAATATTCTAGGGAGACTCATTTAGAGAGATACACGGCCGACCTCAAAGATCGGACCCATAGGGACCCAATAAAATTTCAAAAATTAAAAGAGCTGGAACTGGTGGCAGCGGAAATTAGCGACGTCATAAACAGCTCTTTTGAACTAAACTGCCGACTCAGGCAAAGAGATCCAATAGCCTAGACCCCATTATAGAATAGAGGGCTAAGTGAGCTCAGAGCTATGGTTAGAAGAAGCTTCAACAAAGTGAAGAAGCTAAAAACCAGAGAGTCGTGGTAGAATTTCAAACAAGCTCAACGACACTACAAAAAAGAGATTGCGAAAACAAAAAGGCAACAGCTGGAAAAGTCACTATGAAGATATCGATATCTTGGCAGGAGTCTTGAGACTGCACAGAATAATTAGCACAGAAAAAAGTACGTGCTGGAGTTGTTTAAAGATACTAAATGGTACATACACGAGAACGCAGAAGGATTCCCTAACTTACCTTATTGAAAATCAATTTCTGGGCTTTGAAAGGATCTCGGCAGTTATTACTCACGCGGTTAGAAAAGAACCAAAACATTAGGACGTAGCTGCAAAGATTGTGCAGCCGAAAGGAGTGAAATGTTCGTTTAACATCTTCGAACATTACAAAAGCCTGGACCAAATGGTATCCATCTGGTGCTACTTCAAGAAGGCTTCTGAGAAATTTTGGGCCCCTTAATAAAGATCTTCAACGCGAGTNGCGCGAGTATAACTCTAGGACGTATTCCCAAGGCCTGGGCGAACACAAAGGTGATCTTCACAACAAAACCACACCAAAACCAGGTCGAAATGGTCATGTCCTCGCTAAGAACGTCAGACCCATCAATCTCATCTTTTTCATCATGAAAACACTGGAGAGAATAATAGACAGATATTTGAAATCAATCCCGGTAATAGTAAAACCACTATTAAACTCCTAGTACCTAGTACCTAGTACGCCTAGAGGGAGGGTAGATCCACAGAGACCACTCTACATCACCTAGTGAGCGCGATGGAGACCCAAGCTGGGAGTCAAAAGATATGCTCTGGGATATTTCCTAGATATTGTGGGAGCCTTTGACAGCACTTCAAATAAAGCGATAGAAGAAGCCATGATAAATCACAGCGCAACAAATGCACTGATTGGGTAGATAGAATACATGCTGACCACCAGTACTCTTATGTTTCAGTATAAGGAATGACGCTGGAGGGCAGACCAAACCGTGGCTACCCGCAAAGTGCGGTGTTATCCCCCACCTTGTCAATAAATTCCTGGTCAGTCTAGAAGAGGAAGGTCCCAAAGTTTATGGCTACGTGGATGATGTGGCTGTGGTTGTCATGGAAAACTTCCTGGAAACTCTTAGAGAACATATGGTGACAGCTCTGAGAATGATTTAAAACTGGTGTACAAGGAAAGGTCTGGCCATCAACTCTTCTAAGACAAATATTATGATCTTCGCCAGGAAGTACAAGCCAGAAACAATAAAGCTTATTAAGCTATGGGGAACGGAAGTAGAGTTCACAAATTGTGTAAAATATCTTGGGGTTCTGATCGATTCGAAATTAAATTGGAATCAGCATCTCCTTGAAAGGAGGAAAAAATTCTACACTTCCATGTAAGCATGTAGAAAAACCACGGAAAAAACATTGGGCTTAAAGCCGAAGGCGGTCCTATGGTTATTCAAAGCGGTAGTACCGAGATTAACTTATGCTGCTAGTATGGTGGCTAAGAGTAGAAAAAGTGGAGGCAAGGATCCTGCTGAAATGCCTACAGGGTGGTAATCTGAGGGTTGCGGTGGGAGTCATGAGAACCACACCACCAGACGCGCTGGAGGTAGCCCTCTACATATATCCACTGGACCTGACCATATTCGGAGCAGCAACCAATACAGAACACAGGTTAAAATGTCACGGTGAATGGAGGGAAACCAGATTGGGACATACTAAGCTCAAGTGGTTATATTCTCATCTATTTACAGCAAAGCAGGACAGGACCTATAGGAGAATACAAATTTTTAAGGGTTTCAGGCATTTTAGGGGTTTCTTGCATACTAACAAAGAAAAACTGGCTGACACCAGATGGAATGAAAAACCAAAACACGAATTTCTGGTTCACTGATGGCTCGGGGCTGAACAATCGATATAGGGCTGGAATATACGGGCTAGACGAGGAATACAGAGAGAATATCTCTATGGGCGGCCTAGCCACGGTGTTCTAGGCCGTGACATGGCCATTTTAAGATGTGCCGTAATTCTCATCTCAAGAGAGATTAAAAACAAAAAAGTCGCAATTTGCATTGACAGCAAAGCAGCTATATCGGCGTTAGTCAAGACTACCACGGAATCGTCCTTGATATGGGACTACATGACTGCGTTTGAGAAGCTTAGGTTGACCAAAAGGTCACCCTCATGTGGATGTCTCGGCGTGAAGGTATACATAGCAATGAGGTGGCAGACTGCCTTGCGAAGAAGGACTCTGTGTATGACCTCATAGAGCAGACAGTTTGTCTACTTTTTGTCATTGGAAAGGACATCATCAAAAACAGCCTGGATCTAGAACCCTGCTGAAGATGGAAAAAAGCAGTGAACTGCTGACGATCGAGGTTGACGATGGAAAAGCCTTCGGTGAAAAGAGCGGAAAAGATAACAGCGAAGAGCAGAAAGAAGTTGGAAACCATAATTGGACTGTTGACAATAATTGGAGTGGACACGCGGCCCTAAAAGACTAACTTCTCAATATAAAAACTGCAAAGGGTGATATGTTGGAGCGCAAGCGTGGTATGGTAGACAGCGCACCAGACTAGTATTTGTCCTGACACGCGTAACGTGCCACGACATGCGACCTCAGCCATTAGGCTAAACGTTACCAATCATCTATAATTTCTTTCCAGCTTTGGCAACGACTGACAAGAAAGCGGGCGATGAAAANAAGCAAAGAGCAGAAAGAAGTTGGGAAACCATAATTGGACTGTTGACAATAATTGGAGTGGACACGCGGCCCTAAAAGACTAACTTCTCAATATAAAAACTGCAAAGGGTGATATGTTGGAGCGCAAGCGTGGTATGGTAGACAGCGCACCAGACTAGTATTTGTCCTGACACGCGTAACGTGCCACGACATGCGACCTCAGCCATTAGGCTAAACGTTACCAATCATCTATAATTTCTTTCCAGCTTTGGCAACGACTGACAAGAAAGCGGGCGATGAAAAAATACAGCAGCGCCTGTGGGCGTACTTCGCAGGATGAGCAGTTCGGCTGTGACCGTACGCGCCTCCAAACCCACCAACCGCACGCAAGGTGTGCGGTGTACCGCTAGCCCCACGCGGCTTGCGCACGTGTCACGCCCACGGGGACCACGGGGAGGCCTGCTTATTTGTGTCCTGATCTTGGACACACGCTCTGACCCTAATGAATCTATTAATACTCTGGACAGGTAATAGCATTAGGTGTTCTAAGTGGAATGGGGTATGACAGGATGCAAGCATACAAGATCTTGCTCGCCAGCCATTGGATAGCGGATGGGACCCTGCCTAGTTTGGAAGCTAAACCCTACCAAGAAACTCAGCTATGA
>NW_014558168.1:0-501 GCF_001313825.1 Dinoponera quadriceps
GAAAGAAAAGGCAAAAGACCAAGTAAGACGATAATTGACAATTGACGAAAATTATAAAGACTGAATGGACCCCGTGAAAAAGTAAGACTGACAAACCGAAAGGGAAAGACAAAAGACGACAGGGGTTGCAGCGCGCGGGCTTTTATACTCTTTGACGACAAAGGTGGAGAGAGCACCGGAGTGGGGGCTCACGCTTTGTTTAAGTTATGCCAAACAGATATAAAATTCTGAGAAGCTCTAAGTATGCCCGGCCGTTTCAAGATAGTACATGATAATTTATTATTTGATTTATAATTCGGGGCTCTAATAATTTGATTTGTTCGACATTCAGTATTATATCTTTTAGATAAATTTTAGCAATGAATGCCCTTTCACTGTGAGCTTAATTATGGTGCAATAGATTCCTGTATATCTTTGCATTATTTAATACTGTGTGTATGCGATTAACGGCGATAATTATTAATTAAATATAAATGTAGTTATAAGTATCGCCTTTGATAT
>NW_014558169.1:0-1348 GCF_001313825.1 Dinoponera quadriceps
ATCCTAATGCAAACTGTATCAACGCGTTTTCAATGAAATGGACAGATCTTTGCTTTTACGCCTTTCCTCCGTTTAATATGATTTTAAATGTGCTAAAGAAAATTAAGACAGACCAAGCCTAAGGAGTCGTAATCGTATCTAAATGGAAAGCTAGCCCTGGTATCCACTATGTTTATCTATGCTGGATGCTCCACCACTGATTTTTAAACAATTTGATAAACTTTTAATATCTCATGATAGGAAGATCCAACATCCTCTAATGGGGAAATTAACTCTGTTAGCCGGTCGATTATCCGCCAGGCGTTCCGGCGACGTATTATTAGCGAAGAAGCGACGAATCTGTTAATTCAGTCGATTAACGAATCGATATGGAAGGTTAATCAAAAACCTGTTCGCAAATAGGCTCAGTATTGCAAAAAACAAATTAGGAGATATTCGAACTGAGGGTCGAATGGATATTGGAGTTCTTTACATTATAAAAATTAAAAACATCGAAAAATATGATGGGAATATATGGTTTCCAAGTCAGAATACCGGACACTATAAAGACGTCTAGACGTGGAGCTAATCAACCTTTACTAGGTTCTATATTTGAAGTAAAAGACCAAATCTATGCGTATCAACACGTGCGACATTTAGAAGTTCCTCCAGGTAATGGGTAGTCTCCGTCAGGGAGCAGAGGAGTTCTTTATTTCTACTGGAAAGCCTTATCAAACAGCATCTACAAACATGATTAGCCGCTGTCGTAGCTTTTCTAGCTAAATATGGCATTGGCAACAAGTTTGCACCACATAGCCTACGTCATGTTTCATCTTAATCAGCTACGAAGAAAAGAGTTAAAATCAGCATAATCAAAAGTCTGGCAGGATGGTTAGCCAACTTCAAAGTATTCGACGTTTTATATAATCGGTCGATTATTAAAGACAGGAGAACTCTGGCAAAAACGATCTTAAATTAAAAACTACGAGACTGTAAATTATATAATATATTAAAATGGTTAAGAAGTTTGCTTTAAATCAACACTCACAGAGATGACGTTCATTTATATATAAGCCACTCTGAATATCTACATAGTGATCTCGAGAACGAGACACGAACTGTAATTAAACGATTAAGCGTGCTCGCCGAAGGTGGGCTGACCTGATAACAGGCAGAATACTAAGAATACTGCCGGAAAAAGCATTGAGATATATTATAATATTATTAACTATTACCTACTAAGCTGTGATAAGATTAAATTACTTTCTAATACAATAGAAAGTAGCACAAATAATATTATTGCCAAAACCGGAAAAAAATCTTGAAGAACTAACATCGTATAAACCAATTAGCCTGCTGCCTGTAATAT
>NW_014558170.1:0-3376 GCF_001313825.1 Dinoponera quadriceps
CAACATAACGCCACAAAAAAATTCCCGTCTGAAGGGCTTGGTGGTTGGGAATTCCTGTCTGGGGTTAGAAGTTCGGAAAAGGTCTTAAATTGTGCTGCTAGCGTGTCGTCGCTAGCCTCGACCAAGTCTCTATGCGTTAGCCTGATGGCCTCAAGACTATCTTCCCCATGCAGGGTATTCAATATGATACAGGGAGATATTAATATGCCAAGAAAATGGGACTAGTTTGGACGAGTAAAAATGGTGCTAGGTATTTACTCGTACTCGTACTTGATTGTTGGTACGTAAACCTTTTCGGATCCCTGGTTTTCGTCTCGTGACTTGGGTCGTCGGGTCATCCGGATGATAGCACTCATGGTATTTTGTACCCACGACGGTTAAAGCGAGTATTGTCCGATTCTGACACTTAGACTAATTGCGGAATATCTAAACGAATATTTATAAGAAATGCCGAGTCACGCACCAAAGGTTTTACAAAACTAGTGGTACCGGAGTGATCCCGATCTGGGTAACAAAGCCGAAGTCGCGGCGGAAGCCGTAAGGATCGCAAACGATAATGCGTGACGGTCGTCTAACGGGCAAAGAGTGCTCGTGGCAAGAGAGTGAGGCTTATATAGGGAAGAATTTTGGAGGCGGTGGATGACGATCGCCAATGAGAGATTGCGTGGAAAACGGATATAGAGGATTGGAAAGTGGATTAGAAAACTGATATTCTGGAAAAATTCCTAATACCATCTAGATGTCATAAATGATCCTAAGAACCTAATCGCATCAATGGGCTTCAGTCCGACCGACTATGTATAAAGGTGAATAAGATCGCAGACGCATTGGAAGGCTCATGACGCATTTGACGGCGTGTAATCGTATCTTTTTACAACAGCGCTTGCCCAATTCCGTTTGTTTCACGATCATAAAAAAAAGGAATTCGCTGCTCTCAAGGTACCCAGGATGTGACAACTATGTGCCTTACGTAGAGGCAGCAAGATCACCTTAATTATAGAAAAAAGGAATTTGTTGTTCCCGGAGTATCCAGGATGTAATAAAGCTTCGTATCTTACGTGAAGGCGGATAGGATGACAGACGCGTTGGGAAACATACGGCGCGTTTAGCGGCGAGACATCGTAATCTTATCCTCTTTACAATAGCTCTTGTCCGAAGTCCGTCTGCTTCCCAAATATATTAAAAAAAAAAAGGAATTCATTATTTCTGAGATACTCAGGACGTAACAACTCCTATGTGGAGTAAAATGCACCTGAATATCATTATCACCAACATGTACGTGACAACCAATATCGTGCACACAACGAAAATGATCAACATTCCTTCTGGAATTTTCGAATTGGAATTTAGTTTAACTTCCATTATGGCAATTTTAATAGGACCAGGGACCATGGCTGACATTTTATTTGACGCCTCAAATTTCGCTCCGCTCAGCTGCAGTCCTTCCCAAGATACTAACCAAGTAACTCTGAAAACCATCCTTCGACCGTGATATCGTCGATCACTCACTCACTCACTCGTTCTAGAAAGCGAGATCTCCGAAACGACGATATCGAAATGTATCCGCATTAGTGTTGTCGATCGATATACGTTTGTCGGCCCGTGCATTGCGCCTGTGTTCCGAATAGCATTGGTTAGTTTTTATAAGTTAGTATCGCGTGACTAAGTAGCGTAAGTCAACATGTTTAAGGACACTAGAGTCGCCAGTCGACTGTATCATCCTCGCGAATCTCCCGGTCACGGTCAGGTTCAAAGGACCGTTGAGCGAGCTCTTCCCGGCTCATTCTCTTAAGCACGCTCGTGCCCTCGGAACACCGTCGAGAGCGTTCGCTGCTCGGACGGTGTGTGAACGCGTGAGCGTATCCTTGCGGCGACTCTCCGTCAATTTGTGTGAACAATCGGCGCTTGCTCCATCATCCGACTTAAGCGTTCGAAACACATCAATTATTAATTATAAAATTATAACATATTAATTATAAAAATCTGGAGACACTATTGTAAGATATTTTTAGAACAATCCGATTTTCATTAAAATTTCTTTTTTATTTCTTATAGCTTAAAGGATATTTGCTCTCCAAAAGGAGAAATTCTTTTTTCAAAAATGTCCATTTTCTAAAAGTGCATTTGAACACTTATAACGAAAATGTCCTTTATGTTAATTTAATTTTTGACATATTCTAAGCTCGTCAAAATCATACGGTGACACTTCTATGAGTTTTCTTGTAAAATTATTAAGAAAAAGTAAAAAGTAATTATTTTCGTTTCTTGTTGTCTTAAAAAAAACTCTAAGGCCTCTTTAATTTTCGATTTTATTATAAACCACTGTTTAGCTAAATTTGTCTTTTTTTTGTTATGAGAGTGGTGGAGGGAAAAAAATTTACACATACGCGCGAATTATGTTTGATGCCATATCTTTACTCATTGAAATTCGAACTTACAATCCTAGAAAAATTTGCTTAACATGTTATACTTTGAGAAAATGTAAAAATTAAAATATCGATTTTTTATTGTGCTGGATGTAAATCCCCCTTTAAACATAGGTTGAGCGATTTAAGTAGCATAAGACATTCCAAAATCATTCAATATATGGATGCCGAGAATGTCTAAAGGAATGTCTTAACGTGTCCTGCCCGATCTCATAACGTTTTGTGCTATCTGGATATAAATACCGCTTTAAATATGCTTTTATATTTGTGCAGCTCATAAGAATATAAAAGCAGTTTGGACGCATGGAGGTCTTCTCAGCACACAAGAAGCCATCTGGCAAGGTGTACCAGTAATCGGAATGCCTTTTTTCATGGATCAAAGGCCTAATGTGGAAATTCTAGCAGCTAAAGGCGCTGGTGTACATTTGGATTTTGAAACTTTATCTACGCAAACCATTTTAGATGCATTTGACAAAGTACTCTATAATGCAAGGTATGAGATATTTTAATGTATTCGTACTCCAGTATTAAAATAAATATATAATAAATATCTTAAAATACAGTAAATATTGAGTAACAGTGATTTTATATCAATGATATACGAGGTCTGTTTAAAAAGTATCGCGAAAATTGTGTTTTTTCACAAATTATTCATTTATTCATGAATATCTATTTTGTCTCTTTCAAAGTAATCCCCATCAGATATTATACACTTGTGCCAACGTTTTTTCCAATCCTCGAAGCACTTCAAAAAATTATTTTTTGTGATCTTGTTCAGCTCCTCCTTCGATGCCGTCTTTATCTCCTCAATCGTAGCGTAGCGTCGTCCTTTCATGTGCCTCTTCAGTTTCGTGAACAAGAAAAAGTCATAGGGGCCAGGTCTGAGGAATACGGCGGCATCATTTGTGTGTTGTTTTTGGCCAAAAATTCGCGCACAAGCAACGATGTGT
>NW_014558171.1:0-1133 GCF_001313825.1 Dinoponera quadriceps
TGAATCTTTCCAATGGCTTTCATACAAATTGAGACAGCTTTCTTTGTCACATTCAATTCATCCGCGAGTTCTTGTTGAGTTTGAATATTATCTTCATCCAATAAGGCTTGCAATTCGTCGTCTGCGAACTTTTTCAGTGGTTTCCCACGCTCTTCGTTTCTCACTTCAAAATCATCACTTTTAAATTTTTTCAATTACTCGAAACACTGTGTTTTACCAAGAGCATGTTCACTGTAAGCTTCGACAAGCATTCGATGCGATTCTGAAGCAGTTTTCTTCAAATAATAACAAAAAACCAA
Organism: Dinoponera quadriceps; assembly: GCF_001313825.1. Lineage (NCBI taxonomy): Eukaryota > Metazoa > Arthropoda > Insecta > Hymenoptera > Formicidae > Dinoponera > Dinoponera quadriceps. Next base: position 300 of record NW_014558171.1, read on the forward strand.
TGCTGTCCGCAAATCGTAGTTCGTAGGCACAAAACTCGACATGTTTAAGGTTATAGAAAAATATACCGGTGTATGGAACATGGGTTGTTGTGTGTTGAAAATCTTCGTCAGCTGTTAGAGGGAGATGATGGCGCTGCAGAAGCGGTCTTACGGTCCCTAAACTAATGGCTAGCACCATCTATAGGGAAATTCCGGTTTCGTTCTTCTACACCTGGTAGTACGGAGGTATACACTTTAGCCACCAGTAACGTGCACAGCAGCATGCATTGTGACAGAAATACATTAGCAGAGATAAGAACGCGGACCGCAGGTAAGTCTATAGAAAAAAGTCTGCTAAATGTTAATCTGAGAATATGAGTCGTAATTGGGCGCCATAAATATATCGGCGAATGTTTAATGTTCTTCCCCGGTCATCCGTAATTACAGAGTGGTAAGCAGGAACCATTTCTTTTTCTGATAATGGAAACTTTTGCCAGTAGGATCGTTATCTTATTAACCTTGTCAGCGGTATCGAACGAGCCACTTATCTGTTGCCCGTTTACACGAGGTACAAGAACTCGAGGCGATAGGGCTTTATATTTATAAATCGACTCGAATCCAAAGATATCGATCATGGTGCCCGGGTCCTTGTGCAATTGAATCCCCTATTTCCGCGACGAGATACAAGGCAACATCTCTTCCGGGAATATTAGTGCACGCTCGGCTTTCCTTCTTCGCGCCGTCCTTTGCATCTGTACGTTCAACTGTTTTCGAAACTAATTATTAATTAACTAAAAATTATAGGCTTATCAAGAAGCACAACGAGACGTAATGGGAGAGAAAGGGGGGAGAGAA
>NW_014558172.1:0-85846 GCF_001313825.1 Dinoponera quadriceps
GTCACGTAAATAAATATATTAATAATATATTCGTAACTGAAAATACCTTCCACCACCTACGGTTCTCGTCGAGATTTACTTTAATCAAACAAGAGGATCTCTAACGCATGTAGATTTCGACGATTACTGTTCGCTGTGAAAGTTTTTTTCAATCGTGAGTATTGGAGTAACACGTCGGAATAGTATTGAAGTAGCACGTCGAAAGTTTTCGATATTTTAGTAATTAGGGAAACGTGTATTATTAAGTGTAAAATTCATATTTTTCAACCACGAGTGTTGGGGAAACATGTCAGAATAGGAAGGTAATCATCGAAATCTATCTAAATTTTAGGATGGGGAACGGGTGTGTCAAATCCTGCACCGTCACGGACGGTCGAAACTTATTCAAGTTCGTAATAGATGAGCTGTAAAGCCTGTATCAGACTACAGTTTGAGTATTGAGGTTGAATATATTCAATCAGTGTAAAGTTAACTAATCTGTAGTTTAGTAAAATTTAGTAATTTCTACACTAATTTTTCTAATTTCAATTCAATGTATTGTGTTCTCAAAACACAACATTGGCACGACGGTTGAGTTATTCGTCATCATGATTAATCTATAGTTAAAGATCTAATAGTAAAGTTTAATAATCAATGACCGCTCACTGATTGCTTGTGATTTCTGAGCGCAACGAATCTCTGTCTTCAATCCATCTGATACGGGCTTAATTGTTCTTATAATCAACGCGGTGCATGAAGGCCGCATCAGACTATAGATTAGGGATAGTTATTGTGATTGTTTTTGACCAATCAGTACATAGTTAACTGAATTCATGTTTAGTAACATCTAATCTAATTAACTTTGTACTAATTAGTTAAATTTCAATTCAATCTCAATCTCCAATCCGTCTGAAACGGCCTTAACGGAGGTAGGACCCGATTGATCCTACGTCTCTTAGAGTTGGGCAATACAGTATTGATACTCTAGGGAAATAAGAATTTCTCTGAGAAAAATAGGGTTTTCCTCCGCAATTTGTGGCGGAGAATTTTATTTTTCCGGGGGAAAACCATATTTCCCTATGTATTAATATTATCGCCCTATTCCAGTCTTTATTGATCACAAGCTACATCGATTGGTTGACACTAGTAAAACACCTGGTGAGAAACCCTGGTTGGCTGTAGTTGGTATCGGTAGTTACTGATATCGCGTAATGCGATATGCGCTATGCACGATATTCAATGAGTGTGCAAGTCTTCTGAAAGAGCAATTTGCGAGATCACTTAAAGCCCGTATCAAACTACGGATTGGAGATTGAAGTTGAATTGAAATTTGACCAATCACTGCAAAATTCACTAAATTTCACTAAACTTAAGTTCAGTTAACTTTGCTTAAGCTCACACCAGACTACTAATTACGATTGAGATTATATTAAAATTTGGCCAGTTAGAGCAAGATTCTCTAAACTTAAGTTTAGTGAACTTTGCTCTGATTAGTTAAATTTCAATCCAGATTCAATTTTAATCCACAGTCTGATACGGGCCGTATGGCTGGTTTTCGATTCGCTGACTCGAGTCGACTCGAGCGACGTTCCGGTAATTTTTGTAGAGCTGCAACCTATAGTTCACGTAACACATACTGTTGTTCGCGATACCGTAGCGATTAGCGGAACGCTGCTCGTTAGTCGTATCGAGTCAGCAAATCGAAAATGCCAATAGTCTCTCGTTGTTCAGCGGTGTGCATTTGACGATCCGCGCACCAGCGCCAATCGGACACGTCGTTTGTCCTCCTACCTTCGTCCGTTCTCGGTCGGTTTTCGACGTACGCGCAGAATTATCACTGACGTGTCCCCCGAGGATCGACTACGTGCTCCTATATACGTATGCACGTTCGTTAACTGCGTGATAATTTCATTTGACGCGCGCGGAAGAGAGTCAGGCGGAATATCGCCAGTCATTCGTGATAGTCATCGAGTTGTGACGTGACGTGTCCTACGTGTGTGTGTCTCTCGAGAGCAGTCGTTGAGAGAGTGCTGAGAACAACAAAATTATGGCAGCGGTACTGAACACCTTCGTCAACTCCTTCAGCAATTCACTGTGAGTACAGATTTTGGCGATACGCACATCCTATATGATAGCTCTTTTTTTATATATGTGAGAGAGAAAAAAAATGAAGGAGAGAGAAAATGAAACAGAACTCCCGTGAATAAAAATACATTTGACCGCGATATCTTCTTCTCTCTCTCTCTCTCTGCTTATCTCACGCGCGAGCTTTCTTTTTTTCCCGTTCTCCGCCGTTAATACTGCCTATTCATGTCTCGATTCACCGATCACCTCACCACGATATCTGAAAATTTTGCATATCTCGATCTTTCTCTCTCTCACTCGCTTTTTCCGTCGTTTTTTTCGTTTGTCTTTTTTTCCAAAAATGTTTTCGTAATTACACGTGATATATACGTGCGTCATGTATTTTTGCTCGCGACCTTCGGCTTCCTTGATACGCTCTGGATACGTTCGGAAAGTGTCGACAGTCACCTTCCTATGTCTCTCGCAGCCTCGAACCAAAGGCACGACGCAGTTTGTGCGTGCGATGTCGAGAGAGAGAAAGAGAGAGAGTGTTCGCATTGTAAACTTTGCAACGATGAATTCTTAAACACGGGAAGGATTGATTGCGAATTTAACACTTGCCTCTCTCTCTCTCTCTCTCTCTCTCTCTCTCTCGTTCGTTCGCTCGCTCGCTCTCTCACTTGCTCGTGCGCGCGCGATGAACTTCAGACACCCGTTAGCTGCGTTCAGCATTTATAAATTGGAGATATCGGTTTATTCTGGGAGTTGTGTATCTCGAAACAAAAGTGAGAATAAAAAAAGCGAGTGAATTTATCATATAAAAATATTTATAATTTCATCGGTCAACGCCTCGTGATTTCTCTTACTTTAAAATGTAGTCTATAGTGGGCGGTAGGAGTACGTTTATAAAAAGAGAGTGAGAAATTAACCAATCACGATCGATTATTCTCCGTATATTTGAATATGATTAGTCAATTTCTTATTCCTAATTCTTACGAACATATTCTTACCGTCCACTGTAGACTGTATTTGGAAATTCTTACAATCGGTCCCCTAAGTTGCTCCAGGAAAATCGTTTCGGCTAGTTATCATCTTGAGATAATTTCATGAACAAACCGATGTCTCATCGATTTGCAAGCCGAACGCAGCTGGTGTACATGAAGCTTTTCTATAATGCACTTTTCTCGTCTATAATCGCGTTTTATCGGATTTTCCTTAACAAATAACAAATGGTGTAACAAATGGTGCTTTCCACTTAGTGACATAAGTCGATCACAAATATCATTTTGTTTTGGTTCCGCATTCAATGAATAACAAAGATAGAATGATGCTTGTGTCGACTTGTGTCACTGAATGGAAAGCACCAAAGGTATACTGAAGATCTCTCAAATCAACTTGTTTCGACCGATTTTCCAGTGACTTGGTGTTTTCGAGTAACGCAATCGTGACTCGTGTAAAATTATGCAGAACGTCGATTGAATGATTAAGTTGATGCGTTTGTTAACTTGCTTGGTGGGAAAGAGAGGAGAGGAAATACGACGCGGTGGAAAATCTCTCTTTAGTCTCTCGCGAATGTTATCCCGATGATTGGATCATTTGATTAGAAATCGCGTTCTCGTCGTGTGTGAACGTTTGGACGATTCGAGATATCGAAGCTTGTCCTCCTTTCTCGTGTAACCGATTATGATGTTTATAGGAGTACACCGGTCAGACAGCATCTGAAGAATGTCTACGGCTGTCTGTCTCTGTCCACTGTGTCAGCGGCCGTCGGGGCTTACGTGCATATGAATACACAACTCCTGCAGGCCAATCTGTTGACTACTCTCGGATCCTTGGGTCTCCTCATCGCGTTGATGTCAACTCCCGACAATGGCAAAAATCAGAAACTGCGTCTCGGCTACCTCCTGGGATTCACATTCCTGTCTGGTCTCGGGCTAGGACCCCTGCTCGAGCTAGTGATCAGCATAGACCCGAGTATAGTTGTGACAGCGTTAATCGGTGAGCAGTGTTTGCCTTGGATGATTTTAGATTTATATAGATGAAGATCGAGACGAAAATCCAAAAAATTAATCTTAGATGAGATGAAGATAATTTTGCCTTTGATTTATCTAGATGAAAGATAAGTAGCGCTAATTAGATAATTTTTCAGATGATATTGTTTTCATGAGAAACTTTGTAAAAATTTATGGTAAAAATCACGCAGATCACATAAAATTGCACAACGGTTAAGTAATTCGTCAACGTAATTGCTTTAAATTAAAGGATCCAACAAAGACGATTAATCATTGACTGCTCGCACACAGTCGATAGTTTGATACGGGCTTAAAGTCGATTGATCAATTGAAACAAATGGTCTGTTCTTTTTAGTTACACTCCTGAACTAGTGCAATAGAGTGAGACAAGTATATTTTGTCTCGCTCTAACTTATTGCATTAGTTCAGCAAAAAGGATAAAACTGAAATTTGTTGATTCGTTGAAATTTAATCTCCAATCCCTAGTTTGGTACGGGCTTAACGCATAGCTCCACATTATTTCGTTTATTTCATCGAAAAGTGAGTTCAGAATATGGGCCATAACATCATTTCAGATCATTTTTAGATGAGATAACATGTTTTCTTATCTAACATGAAAATGAATATATTTTAATTTCTTCCATCTGGATAAAAATAAAGATAATCTATCATAAAGGTTGAAATGACTAATCGACGATCGACCAGCAAAATTACCAATAGCGTTTACTAACTGTATAATTTGTCATCCGACACAAAAGATTAATAACTTTAATGGCGTCGGAAGTAAAGCGGAGTAGATATAAATATGACTCAACTGATAATGATTTTAAATGAAGATTAGAAAGAGGACTTAGATTTAGATATTTAGGGGATTATAAAGAGAATTTATGACTGACCGAATTACTCGAAATGATAAAAGAACATTCTTTCTCGTTTTAATTGCACACCATGTAATTATATCGTTTTAATTGCACACCATATAATTATATTATTCACGCTGACAACTTTGATAGCCGAGCTCGAATCGACCAATCGGAAATGAATCGAGAGTTCTATGAATCTTCAACTCTTCATCCGTAATGCATCCGCTATTAGTGTACATTTGTTACTCACATGCGACAGCGGGCAATTTTTTTCTATGCCCATATTGTTAAACGGAGTCTGTTTTATACAATTACGTAAACAAAGCGCGAGGTGATCTGTGGCGAATCTGTGTTCAAAGTAAATCCTGATAACGTGTTAAATAGCAACATGTTAACCCTTTAGTTCCAGTCTACAATAGGTGATATAAGCTCTAAACCTTAAGAAATTGATCAATCATGTTTAAAGCGGGGTCTACAATGAAAATTTAAGCTGTAAGCCTTAAGAAATTGACCAATTACTATTGATTATTCTTCTATAATTCGATTGTGATTGGTCAATTTCTTTTAAGGCTTACTATTGCAAAATTGTTGCAGTAACGAATGAATAAATAAATATTGATTGCAGGTACGACAGCCATCTTCGTTTCTTTTAGCATTTCCGCGCTGTTAGCCGAACGTGGACGATGGTTGTATCTTGGCGGCACTCTGATGAGCATGCTGAACATCATGATTATATTTTCCGTGGCAAATCTGTTCTTGCGCTCATACCTGATTCACCAAGCGCACTTGTACGTGGGATTCTTCGTGATCTGCGGCTTCGTCATCTATGACACGCAGCTGATCATCGAGAAACATCATATGGGCAGTAGGGACTTCATCATGCACTCCTTGGACCTGTTCATAGACTTCGTAGGCGTTTTCCGACATCTTCTGATAATCCTTACGCAAAAGGTAAGTCGATGAATATCGGTTAATATTCTCAATGTCGATTACTTTTTGCAAATATATCTGAGAACTATCACGTTATCTTTCGCGTGTGCTAACACGTCCAAAAGGAAAAAATATAGAAAAAAATGCCCAACCTTCAAGGCGTATACTTTAGTATTTTAATTATGACCAAGTGCTGTCTCTCTTTCTCTCCCCTCGTTTGCATGATGTCTTTATTATAAAAAAAAAGACCAAAAAATGTTTAGAGACGCACAATGTGGAATACAGAAATGTTAAATAGTTGGGAAATACTTGTACTGTATTGTTCGTTCGATTTTAGGAATTGTCCAAGGATTCACGCAAACGTAAAGATTGAACGAACCGGTGGGAGGGTGGTGTTATGGCGCATTCTCAAGTAAATCCATAAACTAGAGGTCTTCATGTAATCTATCCATACTTAGGTATTTGTGTATATATACATACCGGAAGAAAAGAAATTATACAAGTATCTATATACCACGTCTCATACCATATATATACACATATACATCTCTTTAGTAAACGATACACGACGAGACTATATATATATATAAATATATTTAATATAATAAAAACAGAAAAAAATGTTAGAGATGCGGTCTATTTACTCGATGCGAAAAGAGAAATCGGCTTTCTGCGTCCGATCACAGAGACAAGGCGTAATTTATTTTGGTTATATCTTCAAGTTGTAATTCTCCATCACATTTGCGCGCGTGTGTATGTGTGTATGCGTGCGTGAACATGTACCTGTACACATGAAACACACATGTAATGCAAGTGTATTATATTTTCGACTTTCAATAAATAAATTTTCCCAAAGTTCTGCTCTCCTTACCTCGCGTGAATCAAAGCAGTAAAGAGTGGATGATAAATAAGTCAAACGGTCGCACAGTTCGTGTGACTTATATTCTTACCTATTGCTGTCTATTCTCATTCAGATTTCATTTTACACATTAGTCATTATATATATATATATATAAATTAACTGTATTATATTTTCGACTTTCGATAAAAGGAAGTTTTCTAAAAACGCTCTTCTCTCTCGGCTTCACGTGGACGTCAAAGCGGGACAGTGGATGACAAATAAATCCATTATAGCCATACATTTGACGTAACTTAGAATCTTATCTATTGTTGTCTATTCGAGATTTAATTTTACATTGTGTATAGTCATTGTGCTAACATAACATGAAATGAGGCGGATCTTCATGAATATAAAAAATTACACGTGAAAAGAAAAAAAAAGAAAGAAGAAACATATGGCGCATAGGAGGGGGAAGGGGGGGGGGTGTTGACTTCCGCTTCGCGAAATGTACAAGCATTGAGAAACTTGTGTACAAAATGTGTACAAGTTACTTTTAGCAAGTCGGCAAGTCGGCTGTTGAACATGAATACAGGAGAGAATTAGTAGGGCCGCTGGCGATCTCTGTCCCTGTCACCCCGGCTGAAACAGAGAAAGTGCGAACATTGATCAAAACACATGAAAAATGAGGTTTAAGGTTCACCAAGTGATAATTTCTCCAAACTTTCGCGCATGTCGAAAGAGAGATAAAAATCAGCGGTATATGCTTGGCGCTTTTTGGTGAAAAATGACGTGAGGGAAAATCTTACCCGCCACCTCCCCTCATGGGGCCACCTCTACCTCCACGACCACCTCGGTCTCCGCCTCGGAAACCGCCACCTCTGCCGCCTCTGTCACCTCCGCGTCCTCCACGATCGCCCCTGAAACCTCCTCGGTTACCGCGATCACTACCACCTCGGCCGCCTCCTCTGCCACCGCCGCTGCCGTAACTGAGACCTTCCGGCTTCAGGCTTTTACAGAGATTACACTGATCTCGCCAAGCGAAGTTCGTGTTGCCGCAGTCGGGATTGGGGCACCTGTTTCGGATCACAAAGCATTCCTCGATTGTACCATTTGAACGATAGAAATGCAACATTTTCCTAAGGTAGGATGAACTTAGCAAACTAACATTTCGTCGATGAGGTCTAATATACAATAAGGTGCCTCAGATACTGCTTTTCGAATGAGATCACTTTCACTAATGTTTTTTGAAGTCACATCAGTAGCACCAACTATTATATTTCGTTTTAAAGCTGAAAGATGGTTTTAAAACGACTATATCGCGAGAAAGAAATTAAAATTTGAATAGGTGTAGTTGATTAAATAGTTGTTTAAATAGTAGCTGTAGTTAATTAAATATAAGAGCCGAGAATTAAATTGTACACCTACCTGAGCAGAAATGGATCTAGCAGATTAGATTTCATGACTAGTAGCTAGATAATAATAACTAGATAAGTTTTCTAGCCTCACTAGCTCGTGACTAGCTAAATACTCCTAAATACTCCTAATTAATCTTTAATAATCATTCTTGTATAAATATAGCCAATTAACTTAGGTCTTTGGATATATTTATAAAATAAGAGGAAAATAATTGTGGTTGTAAAAGTGCTTATTGCATGGGATTTTTTTAAAAATCGATTTTTAGGAAATCGATTCTTTTAGTCTGATTTTTTTCGGAATAAAATTATTTTAATTAATTTGTTTTAATCTAATCGATTAAATCTTCTCTAATTATTCCGATTCAAGATCAATTTAAAAATCGATTTTTTTTTCCAAAAGATCGCCAATCGTTATTCATTACATGCAAAAAAAAAAAACAAGAAACAGAATAACATTAACAGCGCACAAGCGGCCAAATAAAACGCAGTCGATGTTGTATTTACCTCCAGTCGCCTCCGCGACCACCGCCGTCGCGACGATCCTCGCCACCTCCACGGTGATGATCATCACGATCGCCGCCGCCGCCGCCTCCGCGGCCGCCGAAACTGCTGCCACCGCCACGGCCGCGTCCGCCGCCGCCGCCCCGACCGCCGCCCATTCGATTGCCTTGCCAGTTGCTTTTGTGCTGCGCCATCTGCACCTTTATCGTGCAACCCTTGAACTCCTTGCCGTCGAACCAACTAATGGCCGAGCGCGCGGCGTTCTGATCGTCATAAGTCACGGTCGCCTCACCCTTGGACTTTCCCGTATTCTTGTCTTTGTACAGCCACACTTTGGGTTTGCCCGTGCGCTTATCATGCTGGAAATATGAAATATGAACGTTCAGTACAGCCTTAAATTACCGTTACCCCCGACGTTATTGTCTCTCGTAAGGTTTCGGATAAGTGCAGTCGCTGATTGCATTGATTTAAACCTCATGTAGCGATTAAAGGATTAATATTGAGTTTCATCGACCGAGATAAACATGCTTAAATCTGTCCGTGATAAGAGAAAGAGAAGCACATACACACCTTAATAACGCCGATCGCTCCAAAGTGTTGGCATATCTCGTCCTCGGAAATCGACGGATCCATACCAGATACAAATATCGTATCTTCCTGCGTAACCATTCCGTCACCACCTCCTCCGCTGTTGCGGTCACCGTAGCCCCCTGCAATGTACTCAGAGTCACGATTCGTCGCACATCGAATGTACAAGAGTTAAAAAAAAATATATATATATATATGTATGTATATATTCACATATCTACCGATCCTGGAGCTACTACCTTATCCTAATCTAAAGATACAAGGAAAGTATTTTGAACATACAATTCTCGGACGCGAGTAACTTGTGTTGTTTCAACTAGAGAAACTATCTTGTCGAGATTCTAGAGAGATAGAGAAAGATAGAGATAGAGATAGAGAGATAGAGAGAGAGAGAGAGAGAGAGGGGGGGAGGGAAATATTTCTTCGAATTATTTCCTCGATTAATCTTACGCGCAAATATAGATTTTAGAGGGTACAAAAGAGAAAGTACAACAATCGTCGTTATTATTATTCGACATTTATGGCGAATACAGAGCTTTCCGTATATCTTTCCTCGTATAGTCGTAGGTACAACTCTCTCTCGATATTATCCAGAACTCGTAATTCGAACTTACAAGATACTCATATTAATCTCCCGATGGCATTAGAGAGTTCTCAATAACTGTGTCTAATGAGATATGTTAGTTTCCACACTTTCCCAATCCAAATACTCCCTTTTTCACGATTGTATCGCGCTTACCAATTTTATATTGCGTTCTTTATTGCGCTTTATTGATTGATTTTTTCTCCCTTTTGAAATTGCGAGCGGAAGCAGAAGAAATAGACGACAGTCGGACGCTTCGTTCAAGTCACATTTTTATTTCGTTCAAGTCACATTCTACTGCGACTTCGTTCGGTTAAATTTTATAAATGAATCGAATATTATCGATGCATCGAGACAAGCTAGAGAGAGACACTTTCTCAGAGCACGAAGGAAGCTTATAAGATATATATATTTAGCAACTAAATACGTATCTATTTTTATTCATCATATCTCATCACGTTTCATTATCATTATTATGCATCGTAACTATAATTACTCATTACGCATAATATCCTTTTTTTCTCTCTTTCTACTCTCCTAACCGTAGAATTTGTTCATCTTTGCGGTTTACCGCGAAGTTTTTCTTTTCGAAACGCATAATTCCGCCTGACACAATCATAACAATTACCACCTCTGCGTCCCCACTTTTTTGTACACACTATCTGAAGCTCCTCGTACCTCGAATGAACTTTACATCCTGCGGTATACACATCTTTAATCGCCCTTCTCTTTTTGCTTTTCGTATATATAGCGTTCAACGGCAACAAACGGTAATGTTATTAGTAGAGGTCTAATATTTCCATTAACACCTAACGATACATACAGAACACAAGGTTGCAGCTGGGCATACAAAAGGGCTGCAACATCATTTTCTTACCCTTCGAAGGTTTCGATCGGAGGCAAAAGTAGTTTTTTAGCTGCCTCTTTTACATTTGCCTTCTTTTCTCTTTTTTCTCGCGCTTATATACGGTTTAAAATACGTTTGAGATCCCAATATGTGATCGGAAATCCATACGACAATCGTGCACAACTATCATTTTATATTTTACGTATTTTATATGCGGAACGAATGTGATGTCCGTTCGTTCTTTTTGTCTCTCACATTGAACCTTTCGATTTTTTAAGGAGGTTGTGAAGCTTAGTTAGTCGTATTTTCAGCTGCCACTTGTAAAGTTAGTAAGAGCAAAATTACATTTTTATCCATTTATTTCATTTATTAAATTATAAACGTTAGTTTGAAACAAAATTGAAGCAAATATAAGTAAAGTAGTATGCAAAATATGAACATTACTAATATGACAATCTTATTATTTTTTATTTTACTTTTTAATGTATCACTTGCTATAATAGAGATATACAAACAATAGAAAGAAGTATAAGAAGTGTGTATGTGTGTGTTTATATTTATATATAAGAGATAAGTATTTAAATATATGCATATGTACATAAATACTTCGAGGATTATTAATTATGAACTTTACACTGCTGTATTTTCAAAACAAAATTACAAATAATCCTTGAAATTCTCCTAAATTGCACTGCCTATATATCAGTCTATATTATAATAGTTTTTCATCGAACTCTCGAAAAGTCAATCTTTTTTTTTATTGTACGAACAGTCAGACCGTATGAATATTTTAAATACATATATAGTGCTAATTTCATTGAGCTCTGATCGAACTCATTTCGCTTTACAACCTCCTTAAAGTATCTTTCCCGAAACCGCTCTCGCGTCGTCACGCAACGATGATACACAGCGAGATATCTGGTTGATCTTTTACTATATATATATATATATATATATAACATCCTATAGTTTTCGAAAGCGTGTACGAAACAATTCACTTGCAAAGAAATCACACTTTTGCCACGATAACATCGTCATTCGTAAAGGTGAAGAAAAAATGTTCAAAAAAGGCAATCGGTGATCACAGATTATACGGTATCTTTTCGATAACTAACGCTATTCGGAGATCGGATTCAATATTATCTCTCCTTGTGCTATCGCATTGAAAAGCGCCGTGCGAATTATCATCGTCATCACGGCGAATTCGCGATTCGCGACTGCGGACGAGAAGAGACAACAGAGATACAATATAATAAAGAGACTGAAAAGGGGAGAGAAAAAAAGAGATGTCGCGCTTCCCTGAGAATGTTGCATAGCAGCCCTTTCATATAAAAATATTATATACCGAGTAACCGAGCATTTAGGATCGTAAATAGTAGAGTGAAAGCTATAATATAGCACCAGACTAGTACAAAACAGTCTGGTGCATTTACCTTTGTTATAACCACCACGGCCACCGCCACTGCTAAAACACAGAAGCAGATATACCAATGAGTTGATTCATGGACCGTGATCGATCGATCGATGCATAGGCGAATCATATGCCGCTCGCCACCTTTCTTCTTGATGCACCTATTGGTCTAAATGTCATGTGTAGTCACCGTAATATATATTATATAATGATTTGCACTTAGAGAACCTGTGTCCTGCGTCGAGTCATGTCAGTCTCAGTTTTTTTCTTTTTTTTTCTCAGCATGCACAGAGAGAGAGAGAGAGAGAGAGAGAGAGAGAGAAAGAGAGAGAGAGAGAGAGAGAGATCACTCACTTTTCCTCTTCTCCTTTTTCTTTTTTCCTTTCAATTTTCTCTTACGCACGTGGGAAATAACAATAGCAACGAAAAAGTCGAATCGAGCAAATTTTTGATAGAGTATCGTTATTTCTGTTTAATCGCAACAGAATCGACGTGAATGTCTCGACTCGTGGAATATACATGGAGATCGCAAACGAGTTCGTGCATTTCTCACGTTACTCGAATATCCCATGACGTATGAGGAAAATAAAAAAGAAAAATAAAAAAAAGTAAGAGATTACTCGTGTTTTTCTTTTCTTTCTTTTTTTTTTAAACCGACGCGTTCGTCAGTAAGACATCAATGTCCGCTGCGATTTGCCACTTAATTCACAGCTGAGATATAGAAATTTATAAATACAAAACACAGCTGACGCTTCACACGTGTTTCACACTATCGCCCATTTTATACGAAATAAATACGCAGCGTTTTATACTCAAAGATATATAACGACTTCATCCGTAGAAGGCTGGATCATCGATAATTAATGTAAAAAAATATTACTCACCGAAAAATATGCCGGAATAAAATAGCAGATAAGAACAACAATGCGCACAGTGAATGCGTATTGATCTAAAGAGATAATGACATATCGTATTCCCATCTTTTTCTCAAAACTTACGTTTATACTGAGTGTCCTCTCTTTTTTTTCTATTGACAAAAATGCCTACGCAACGTAACATTAGTCCGATAACCTGTGTGTAATCTCTTACGACTTAGATTTTAAATTGCCTTGTAATTGTCTGATCATGTTGCCTAATGGAGATAAAAATTACATTACAGTGGCCACAGTGGCGACATCAACCGCTTTTTAGTCTAAATCCACTCGAAGACCTTTGTATGTGTGTGTTTGTGTGTGTGTATGTATGTGTATGGGCACCACACATACATGATACTCGTGTATACGCATGTGTGTGCGCGAGAGTGCGCATATGTTGTTTTTTGCCCTATGTATACATATATATACATATAAATATATATGTATGTGTGTACATATATATATATATATATATATATACATGTGTATATATGTGTGTGTGTGTGTATATATATATTTATATATTAGAACCAGCGGATAGAGTGTCGACATTACAACCTTTTTACGTCATTCGTCACAACCTGTGTTTCATTACCTCTTTTTACCTCTCTGTTAAATCTGTCTGTTAAACCTGTAGGCATACTTCAATTATATTAACGCCCAATCGGGCACAAACACCGTTCGTAATGATGACAAACAACTTTCCAGATTACTGGCATTAAGAACAGCATTTCATACCTTGGATTCGCATCAAAAAGGACGGTCGTTTTACTACGAATGTGTGGCGGCTGTGGGCTTTGATTTGATACGTTCTCTTTTTTTGGGGGGGGGGGGGNTCGCGCTTCACACATTTTTTTGTACTGAAGATATTTCGAAAATGAACTTACTTGTAACCACCGCTGGAGCGATCTCCGTAACCACCGCGATCGCTGTATCTACCGCTTCCACCACCACCACCTCCTCCTCCTTGGCCTAAAAAAATTTAAACAATGGAATAATAAGTACGCGAATAAACAATAATATACGGAAGGAAGCAATAACTATTGTCACCTTGAATATTTTTGAAGAAAAAATATTCGATCAACAATAGAAAAAAAAAGCGTAAAAAAATTTAACTTTTACAGGTTTGAAGTTGATAAATTTTTAAAAGTAATAAACATTAATATCAATGTAATTTCTGTCTCATAACTTTTTTTCCTATTCTCATATCTGGAGGATAATCAAGATGGCAATTATCTCATTCTGTTTAGTTCGCAGAGCACAATACTTGTTGATGACGCCGAGAAGTGTGATTGTTTAATAATAGCTAAAATGCAGAAGGAACGTTTACCTCCACTGTAACTACCGGAGTTATTACGATTGTAGCCACTACTACTGCCGCCGCTATTACTATGTCCGTAATTCCCACTGCCATAATTGTTACCGCCATCTCCACTGCCTGCGTTACCACCGCCGTAGTTATTCTGCCCATAGTTGCCCTGGTTCTGCGGCGGATTGTAATCCTGACCGGCGTTAGAATTGTAATTGTTATAATTGCCATAGTTGGTGCCGGTATTCGGGGGAGGCTGACTGTATTGATTATAGCCACCTCCGCTGGTTGTCGGCGGCGGATACGAAGTATCTTGACCAGCCGAAGGTGGTGGTTGGCTGTACTGATTGTAGCCTTGTTGCTGGTAATTAGAATATTCTGGAAACATTTAACAAAACAATCGTTATAGTCTGCTTTGTTGTAATCTGATATATTTAAGTTGTAAATGGATCTGTTCTTTCCAGCTGCACCAAGTTGTATTTTTTTTATCATTAAATATACGTATATAATTTGATATTAAAAAAGAACTAAAGAGCTAAAGTTTCAGTGCAGCACAATTCAGCTAAAGAGCTTTGGATTTAACTGAAAAGAACAATCCTTTTGTTTACATATTGAGTCTCATCCGCAAGTTATTGAGAATAAATTTGAACATTGAACAAAAAATAGAATAAAAAATGAAGCTGAGGAAATACAAATGTAAAAAAAGCACCAACGATACAATTTACTCTGTAATTTATAGTCTGCAAACACATGTGGAAAAAAAAAGAAAAAAGCTTTTAACGATTTAGTTGAACTTGCTATGTACAAAATCGAGAATTTATTCATTATTAGCTCCGAGAATACAGCAGTTCTCGATAGAACGCAGCGGTGGTGATTGCACCATTGCTTTCGGTATTACTCAGGCTTTTCAGTGCTTCTCTTGCCAGTCGCCATGTTTATTCTTAGCTAACGACAACGAGAACGACGAAATAGAATCACAACGTTACAAGGCTATGTTTTTTCTCTCAACTTCAGAGCGATAAGTCTTCGGTTTGAGAAGAATATTTCAAACATTATAACGTCGTCGAGAACAACACGGCCATTTTCCGTGCGCGCGCGCGCGTGGTATCAATTTTATTTTATACTCACGATTGTCCGTCATCGTGCCGCTACTTCTGTCGACGAGTGCGGGCTAAAACTCCGACGAAATGATCGACACGACGTGAGACGGTGAGAATGACCGAGGAGATGCTGAAATGAGCGTGCAGGTGGTTGCAGTTTCGGCGAAACGCCGAGTTACCCCGCGCAAATCGTGACTTGGTCGGAATCGCGCGAGCTAACGGCCGAAACACTCGTTCACCTTCGCGACAAACGGAAATGAACGGCCGAGCGGACAACCGGAACTTCAAACAGCATAGATAATAAGCGCAGTGTCGCCAACCGCAAGTTTTACATTCTGCCGTGCCATCTCATTCACACCAATCATTTAAAGCTCGTATCAAATTATGGACTAGGGATTGTGATTGAATTGAAATTTGACCAATCAGTGTAGAATTCACTAAATTTGAGTTTAGTTAGTTTTATACAGATTGGCTACATTCAATTCAAACTCAATTTCCAATCCGTAGTCTGATACGGGCTTTAGGGATTGTGAATGAATTGAATTTGGCCAATCAATGCAAAATTCACTAAAGTTGAGTTTAGTGGACTTTGTTCTGATTGGTTAAATTTCAATCCAATCTCAATCTCCAATCCGTAGTCTAATACTTTAGGATTTAAAGCACTTATTGTAGACTAAAGGTCTGTTCGTTTTCGCCGCACCGCTGAACTAGTGCAATAAATTGAAACGAGACAATATGTTTTCTCACTTCAACTTATTGCACTAGTTCAGTGATGCAGTGAAAACGAACAGATCTTAGGACATAGTTCCGGTTTACAATAGGTGTTTTAGTCGATTATTTTCCTCACATTTGACTGATTGGCTAATTTCTTAAGGCTTAGAGTTTAAAAGCATTGTAGACTAGAACTTACTATTTGTTAAGCAGGAAAGAAAAGGAGTGGTGGTAGATAAATGTAACATGGCCGATATCTACGATCAATCGGACGTGAATGTTATTCTACTTATTAATGATTCTGTGTATATTTTTCAGAACATATTTTACGTATTTCGTAAGAATTAGCGATCCAATAGTACACAAAAGTTTATGATCGCTTATCGCACTGGTTTCTGCGAGAGCCATTACGCGAGCAAAGTTCCTCGCGCATGCGCGGCGAGCGCGGAGATTAGCACAACAGACTGACGCCATGTTCTCCCACGCGGTAACGAACTTCACGGGAGCAGGAAAATGGCCAATGGTGTGTATCTCTTGTCGTTAGTCGACGCGGTACAATTTTTAAGTTCTCCAACTCTGTGAAATGTGCATGTGTAATATATATTGTGTATATGTGAAAACATATATAGTGTTTATCGTGAAAACGTGAATTTCAAAGTAGTGAAATTTGCAGCAGCAGAGGCGGTGTCGAGCGAACGGGAAACGCTGCAATGGCTCACTAGCTGTTGCCTTTCTCGCAGCTCTCATATATACATTTCCGAGAAAACGTATTATTTATCTAATGGTGATTATGAGAGTCAAGTTGATAAGCTGAGAACTAATTAATACGATACTTTTATGTACGTTTATCGTGACGTACTCGAGCAGCGCTTTTTTCGACACTTCAACGCTCAATGCAATTACGATGTTTTCGGGATCGAATATTCTACGAAATAATCTTTCAGGCGTAATTATAATTAATTATAATTGAATTATAATTGAATACTCTTGATAGCTTTCGATAAGAGATAATTTAGATTGCCACTATAAAACATTCTCTATCTGAACTAAATTAGATGACTTTGAAATTTCCTCCATCTCTGTCAAGGATATAGAAAATAAATAGAAAAAGTTATATCTATGTATTTTGTATACATGGTTATGTGGAGAGAAGCTGAGAAAGTTAAGTGAAGTTCCGATATTTAATTTCTATCTATTTTTTTTTTAATTTTACAGGTAAATCTTGAATGAAGAATTAGAACCTTTGTAATGTAATAATATGGCGAGTCCTTCACCGCAATCTTCGCCTATGCCGCCTCCGCAAGCTCCGAGTCCGATGGGTCCACCCCAGCAAGCACCATCTCCATCCAACGCTCAAGGTAGTCCGATGGGACCGCCGCAGCATCATCCCCACAGTCCGACGCAGAGCTATCAAGGAGGTCCATCCATATCGTCAGGAGGACCGCCTATGTCACAGTCATCTCAGCAGCCGCCACCTCAGCAACAAAATTACTCACCTCATCCGCAGCAAATCCCTCCCAACATGGGTCCACAGGTAAGATTTATCGATTACATTGATTATTATGTTTATATCATATGACATGGAAGAGTAAGGATCCGGAGAAATACAGAATCTCACACATTAATGCTAATATTAATTTAACATATTTGGGAGGTATTATACATTTCTAGAGCTACAATAGAGGAGAAAATAGTATTATAGTTCTTGTAGGTATTATGGCCCTCCTTTCTACTGTTGTATCTCTGTTATTAGGCAATGAATTTTGCGATTACTTGTGAAATCATTTTTTTAGTACTCCATCATTATGCAGCGGTGCTAATACGTTAACACACAATAACTGATATTTGTTGTAATATATTTTTATTCTCGAGCATTTTGAAACATTTTAAAAATATATTTTAACAGTTAATTACACGTACTTCCTTATTTTTCTTAAACTTAGATGTTTCATCGTACGAACATATGTTCTCTCTTGGATGTTTCTTTTATCTCCTTATATGTCGTTATTTAACCCTTAAATACATAGTGTTGCAAATTTGCAACATATTTCTTTTTCCTCTTTGTCGAGATCAAAGGCATACTCAAACGTGGAAGACCAAATTCTTCCTTAGAACGAAATATACAATCCAAAAGGCACAAAGGCAATATTCAATATATGCCTCAGATTTTCTTTAATATTTTTCTCATTTTCTGGGACTACCTATGAACCTGAAAAAAAAAAAATTCAGTAATAAAAAGAAATCCATGCATTTAAGGGTTAACGTTTGATTTCGCTGTACACACTTCGAGTTACGCAAAGTTAAACAATAGTATGACAATTTAGTCGTTTTCATTAAAATTTTATTAAAATCAATTATAATGCGGCCTCTTTTTCGAAATTTTTATGTCAAAGAAGTTATAAATCAATAATTTAAGTTAAGTTTAAAAGTCTGTCTTGTAGAAATTATCCGTAGGGGAGACCCTGTCTGAAAGTCACACGGATCGGAAATTGCAAAACTTATATTTCACGTAAAAATAAAGGAAAATGTTTTTTTCTATAGTACAGCTTGCTTTCAATATGTTAGTCGGGTCTACGAAACAGCTTGTAGCCAAAACATCGTATATCATATTTATAAACATTTTTTTTTTACATTGAATGCGAGTTAATTTCTTCTTGTTTTTATTGTTAATGTTCTGTTGGTTTCAAAATATTTTTACTCCCAATTTCTTTTTATTTTTAAGAAATATATTTTTTTTGTTAATTTTTTAAATATTTAATTAATCATTATTGCAATATTATTTATAAATATAATCTCTTTTATCGCAAATGAACGTTTGGAATGATTTGACTTAAATCCGACTGTATAAACAAGACTGGTTATCATACTGTGACATTCCTCACGCATGCGCGTGAAAGTATACATATGTATAATCGCCAAATGTCGTTAAAGTAAATCCGGTTAGTTTAATAACGCATTTAATTTTATATGAAAGAAATGATTTGTGTTTTTTTATTAGTGTAATATATATAAATACATATAATTTTTTTAATCAGATTTGTATATTGTAGTATCTCATTAGTTTTAATGAAATATTAAATGACCACGTTTAAACAAACTATTTGTCTTGTTTTCTTTATATAAAAGACATGTGAGAATTGACTTAAAATATGAGACGAGATCTCACATTTGCGCGATCTTATTTACATTTAAATAATTTCTTTGTGCATAAATATATATAAGATTAATATTTTTTTCTTTTATCTATGAAAGACATGGCTACATTATGATATTGTGAGATATTGCATATAACTTTTTCTTTCAATCGATATATAAAAAGTGTGACGACTAAACCGATCTCCCCTATTTACTTTCTGACAATTAAATATCTGCATTAAAAATCCACAGTTATATTCATTATTGTTCCTTCTAAGAGAGTTTATCTTAAATAAATATATAAATTTGCAATAATGTTTTTTTCAAACAAAACCAACTTTTTAAATCTATTTTTGTGGGGGACCACATACTATCTCTGTTCCTCTTCAACCCATTACGTCGCCACATTTTTGTAAATAATATCGTGAATAATAAATATTTCATAACTCTGAGTTTAAAGTCGATTGAACAACGCTCTAACGAATGTAATCGTTAAGTTTTCAATTTGAAATATTAATTATTAAAAAAGTTATTGGATACAAAATGTAAATGGGAGGCTATAACATCTTCTCTATGATTTATAAAACATTATTATTAAAAGCATAATTTATTAACCATTCATGATTATATATCAACATTAATATTACTATCAAAATTATATGTGTGTACACACACACACACACACACGCACACACACAATTATATATATATATATATATATAATTAATATAAGCTATCATTAAAATTAGTTTACATATGTGTATATATGTATAAATATATATAAAGTGCAAGGCATTTTATGTACTCTGGAATCAAATTTCTTACAAATATGATATAATGTAGTAACATTTAATAATACTGCATTTTAGAGTCAGCATACAAATGTATACATGTATACTTATATATATGATATTACCTAAAAGATATGTACATGTTATACATATATGACAGAACATATTCAGTTTAAATTTTTATTAAGTATCTCGGAGTCGGCCTTTTTAAAGAGATTTACAAGTTGCTGCGCGACTTCTTGATTACATGCCGCTATGACTTTTGGCGTCATTATGTCGAGCTCGCATCCTGTAAAAAATTTCAGTCTTGCATTTAATGGTCTCATATTTTTGATAGGATGAAGCGAAATTTTTAAGCTTAATCTACAATAGGTAGTAGGAATATATTCATAAGAAGTAAAAATAAGAGATTCATCAATCATGTTCGAATGTGAGGAGAATAATTGCCTATGATTGGTTAATTTCTTACTTTTACTTCTTGCAAACATGCTTGTACTGCCTATTGTAGACCACGTTTTAGTGTAACTCTTAAAACTGGAGTAAATCGAGGAGTAAATCTAATAAATTTATATAGTGATCGAATGAACGAAAAAATAAAGGCAATATCTACCGGCAGTGTCTATTACAATTCCACCGGCTTCTTCTATTATCAATTTCCCGGCTGCGACATCCCAAGCATCAATACCTTCGATGTGATACGCTTCCACAGCTCCCATTGCCACATAGCACAGTGTAAGTGCTGCTGTACCTAATGACCGTATTCTAAAAGAATATTTAACTTTAAGATTATTATTTCAGCTGTATAATTGTTATTCTTAATATTCTTCGAAGCTAGTCGAGTTAAAAGTTGAATGTGTCTTTCGTTAATATAATTTAAAATACATTACCCATGAGTCCCTTGTATCAAAGCGTGCATTCTGCTGTACACGCTAGTTAGATGCTGAGGATCTTTCGCAAGCCACGGTTCCATAGCCACCAATGACTGAGATATATCTGGAGGATAAATTAGATACGCTTTTTTTTTTCTTTTTTAGAATAAAATATCTTTCTCTCCGAAATAATACATATGTGTGAAATAAGGAATAATTATCTTTTACAGTTTATGGTTGTATAGACAGATATTTTATAATGAATGCGATATACTCACAATTCTTTTATATATACAGGATGGCTCACGTAAAGTGTTACAACCTAAAAACTCTAGAAATATTTCTCGTATGAAAAAGTTGTTCATCAGAAAGTTTCATGTATTTGACAGGGTCTTTCTAACTATGTAAACCAAAATTCTCTCCCGCTCCCTTTTGAAGCGGGACGGGAGGTAACTTTATAAACTTCGGAACGGAACTTT
Organism: Dinoponera quadriceps; assembly: GCF_001313825.1. Classification (NCBI taxonomy): domain Eukaryota; kingdom Metazoa; phylum Arthropoda; class Insecta; order Hymenoptera; family Formicidae; genus Dinoponera; species Dinoponera quadriceps. Next base: position 21,343 of record NW_014558172.1, read on the forward strand.
CTATAAAATGTTACCTTTAATCCAAATATGTAAATATTTGGATTCTATGGGAAAAAACAAGTAAACTTTATCTGGAACTTTATCTGGAAACTTCGAAAAATGCTTCTATCAAAAGTTATAAACATTCAAACTTTAGAGCGCATTCAAGCTAATGATAAAACCATAAATTAAATAAAAGACTTCAAATTTGTTTTGTTCACATTTATTAAATGTTCAGCCGTTCACTGTTGACCATTCACATTTAAAAACTTATTGTTTAAATGTGAATGGTCAATTCTTGCTATAAAATTTTGTCTAACTCTAAACAATATTTCTGAGGTCACGCTAGCGCAAGCTTCACATATTCTTCCTTTAAGTCTTCTTTCATCGCAGATGGTTGAAATATGACTTTCTCTTTGATACATTCCCATAAAAAATAGTCCAAAAGTGATTAGATCAGGTGAACGTGACCCCAGAAATATTGTTTAGAATTAGACAAAATTTTGTAGGAAGAAATGTTTAAATGTGAATGGTCAACAGTTTGAACATTTAATAAAGTAACAAAACAGAAAAAAATTATGAAATGTTTTATTTAATTTATGGTTTTGTCATTAATTTTAAAGCACTCCACTTTAAAGTTTGAATGTTTGTAACTTTTGATAAAAGCATTCAAAGAAACGTTTCAAATAAAGTTTACTTGTTTTTTTCTCGTAGAATCCAAATATGTGACATTTTATAAGAGATTCCGTTTTAAATTACGAAGTTACCCTCCGCTCTCTTTCAAGAGGGAGCGGGAGAGAATTTTGGTTTACATAATTAGAAAGAGCTCCCGAATACATGAAACTTTCTCATGAACAACTTTTTGCTAAGACAAATATTTCTAGAGTTTTTGAGGTTGTTACACTTTACGTGGACAACCCTGTATATAGTCTGCAAAATTTTGTCGATATAAAATAACCTTCCACTAGACCGTGAAACAGCATATTTCTTATATTTCGAACAAGGACACGGTACACGGTAATGTGAGAGAGCGGTGTTCGTAGATATTTCCGCGTTATCAGTTATTAGGCAAATATGTTGTTAGATAAACAAGCACATACGTATCCCCGACATGGATAATATTTCAAATTATATCAGCAAATTACCTCTTATTTCCGATGTTTTTATGAGCTTCCCATTGAGAAAGGCGCCGCGGTGTCTCCTCGCGGAGAAAAATTGCCTCATGAGAGGATTATAAATTATACCGATCTCCGCTTTCTTGTTCACCATTAGCGCCAGAGAGATGCACGTATGCGGGAAACGATGCACGAAGTTGGTGGTGCCGTCTATGGGATCAATTATCCACGTAGGGTCATCGGTTAGTTGCGGCAGGCGGCCTTCTTTTGCCGCTGTTTCTTCACCGATAAATCTACAAGATCAAATCCCGTTACAGCCCGTTATTGATCAGCCGTGTTAGTCATAATAAACTCACTTGTGCGATGGAAACTTTACGGATAACTGCTTGATCAATTTGTCCTCTATTCGGCGGTCGTATTCCGTGACGAGATCCCAATCGATTCCCTTACTCTTGACGCTCTTTTTCACATTAATGCTGTCTTGTATTACCTGCAGAAAATGTCGTCTCATTAATGATGTTTGTGATACAAATTTATCGTTACGTTGCTTTCTTCTCGTGAAAGAAAATGTCAGGTTGCAAAATTATTCGAAGAACTTCTATTCTCTCCTTGAATCTCGAAATTTGTATTTGATTATCAGTTGAATATTTGAACATATCAGTTGAATATATTAATTGAGTGCTATTAGTATTTGACTTTGCAGTTGTGCCATGAGAGTTATCGGTGATGCAAATACAAAACACACGATACAGCTTAATTATATATCACATAATATTTTATTGTATCACGAACATATTGAACTTGTGACGCAAACGACAAAGCTTGTATTAATAGTCATAGAATTCACCTGAAATGTTCAGATCTAACTCTAAATTTAGATCCGAGTATTTCACTTAAGACAAGTTTCAAATTTTATGATTGTTAATACAAGCCTAAGATACTACATAACTCTTTGAACTATGCGTGAATCTACACGCTAAACAAATGCTATGCATCAAATCTACGCATTAAACAAATGAAATTTTTTTAACATATGTCGTGTGTAATTTCCGAGTTGTAGGAGATTAAAGGAAATGCTCGAAATATTTATTTCGTGCCTCGATATACTATAGCATGCCTTAACATTTATTTGCACTCACTATAAATACCAGATGTTGTTCGAAAAGTTTTGAATCCATCTATTTCTTATATTTTTTGCAAGTTATAAACATTAATTTGTGTAACACACACACACACACACACACACACACACACACAACATATATATATATATAATATATATAATAGATTTAAAAAATCNAAATAATCTCATCAATAAAAGTTTAATGTATTTAATTCGGGAGGTGGCGGTGGTTGTACTATGGTTTCTACTTTGCTCTATTCATCGATCTGGGGAAAAGGTATTTAAAAATATTTATTTTATTTGCTTAATATATTTGCTTAGAAACAAGCACTCGGTTATTTCCTTCAATAGATTCGCTACCAATGTCACACGCACCGATGATGGATAATATCACGAGAGACTGATGTCTTACATTGGATGTCCTGCTATAAATGGTTGTCCTCTTTTATCTTCTGAACTCAAAAAGACAACCCGTAATAAATATATATTAAATTAAATTGTTTTAGCAAATATTTGAAGGTTCTTCTCCACCGAAAATTGCCTTATTTATTATTGTAGTAATCAATAAAATAGGTTATAAAAAGGTATTGGTGTACGTTTGAAGGGAAGAGTTTTTTTTTTTATAGAAATTCGAAAACGTTAGGATATATTAAAAATTTTAAAGGTCAATTCTATGATAGTTACAACTTTAATATAGTAATAACTGTACAAATTGTCGTGTTATTCTTTGACAGGTATTAAATATTTTCTTCTGTGATATAATAACCATCGATTTTTTTACAATGCTACGGTGCTATACCTACTGAAGTTATGCGCAATACTTGCAATGAACGTATAATATTGGGTGAAAATTTAATATGGAGACGATGAAGTCAGATACGATAAAGAGAAAAATATGGAAAAAAATACATTTATTCTCGTTGTAACTTTTGGCAATCGTGGCGGATCATAGTTCAGTAATGTAAATTTGTCTCTAACTACATGTTGCCAATTTATTGTGCAATATTCATTGCTATCGGCACCACATGAAATTTCTTTGGAAAATGAATTCAACGTAAGCGACAAGCGATGGACTGACTGGTCAAATCTTATAAGAGAGATGATAATTTATTAGCCAGGAAAAAATACTTCAATGATAATAAAGTTTGGCGAAAGAAAGTACAATAGAAGGTAATTGACATGGTTTTTTGGTGGTGATTTTGAACGCAACAACAAAAAATTTCTTATTAAATCCGTCACAATGTCGAGATGCTAATATTCTTGAAAAAATCATACATTTTGTAAGAACAGGATCGATTATTGGAAAGTTTACAATAATCCAAACAATTAGGTAGGACAATCTCAGGATCGATTATGATTATCATATCACGGTATACTTATCGGTAAGATAAGATAGGGGACCCATAGCTCCTATGACTTTGACCTTAATGTATATCATAGAGATGATCGTCTTGAATGAAAGGTAACCTTCAGAAGGTTCTATTCGCCGCTCGTTGTTTATTAAAATGAAAGAAGTTTGAGTTCTAGTTATTGACGCTTAAATCTTTCGTCTTACTAAATAAAATTACTGAGTCTTTATAATTTTATACTAAAATAACAGATCCTGAAAAAATTAGCAAAGGTCCCCACGCAAAGTTTGAGAATTAAACTTCGAAATTATTCCGTCATATCGTTGTATTTATTATAAATAACGCCACAACTTTCATTGTATCGAAATACTCGTATCACCGTAAAAAAAATCATATGTACTTCTTTGTTTTCTAACTGAAATAATTTTTACGAGCAACTACCATACTCACAATCGAATTTGTTTAAAGCCATTTAATTTAATAGATATTTATTACGGTCTACTTTTTTTAACTTAGAAGATAAAAAGGAGTGGTCACTTATAGCGGGATGTCTTATATGTGATAACGATAATGTATCGTTTTATATTCATACATAAACAAATTAAATCTCTTTTGTATATTATAAAAAGATACAGGATGATCTGTGAGGACGATTTCCCAAATGAACAGAACTAGCAAACTTAGTCTTAATTTTCTATAATTCAGAAACTATAATATATTTTACTTGTTTAATATGTAGTGTAATGTAGTGTAATATGTTGTCTGAAATATCGCTGTGCATTTATAAATTATTGTGTGTACGTAATTTATTATATTTACATACAACATTAATGAAATGTATATTTTGTAAATTCAGTAGTTCTCTTATAACTTGTTTATAGATATTTTTACATGTACATATAATTCAACGATTTCAGTACAATAAGTTTTATAATATTGTTTCACCACGATGCACATATAAAACATAATTTTACATAACACATCAAATATATAGCCCAGTAGAACGAGCCAACGAATACATACATTATACTTTACTCATCTGGTGATTCAACTTGAATTGAACACGGAAATAATTGACGGAAATCCAAGTAGCAGTCAACCATGTTGAAAGACTTGATGCATAAAGAAATATACACGGTATATTTGAACAATTTCAACTGCATTTGTGCTGATATTTATCAGCGGAAAAGAGAAAAAAAGCAGTTGCTTGAAAGCCCGTTTTCGACATTCCTACTAGACGAGCGCTTTCGAGATCAAATTGAGTCATTTTTAGCTTCTCCCGCTCGCGTGACTATTATAAAAGCTATCTTTGAAGTCTCTCTCTCTCTCTCTTCTTCTCCCCCCTCCCCCCTCTTTTTCTTCTCTTTCTCCACCGTCCCTTCCGTCTTCTCTTCACGATACACGGGCGTTCGTCGCTATGGTTTATTCATCATCATCGATAAATATTTACTTATCGTATAGTTCCTTTCACAATAATAATAATAACAATACCTACCTTTCCCGCGTACAGAACAAATTCCTCGGCGGTGTTGTAACATTCATCTAAGTCATTCGCCTCGGCCATTTCCCAATCGTGTCTCTCGCTGGGCGCTATTATGGTGAGCGAAATTACGGATCGCAGGTTTGTCGTATCGATGCCCGACAACGATTTTGCAAGAATTCGTCGTCTTCTCGTCGACGCGGTTTTGCTCTTTTCCAGAGCGCCAACTGAGATTCACACACACACACACACACACAGCGATACGATTCTTTCCGGCGACGTGGATCGGTCTTATAGGGACGACGAACGCCGCTGGCAAGCATGCGGCAAAAACTTATCTGGCCGATAAACGGCGACACCGGGGAAGTTTTATACACATCCGAGTCGTGGCGGCCGGTGACGTCAAGAAGGTAGAAGCGATACGTTGTCGCGATTACGCACACGTGCGTCGTCGCCATTGGGGTCGATCGCGTTGCGGACTATCCGCGTCCGAACTCCTGGCGTCCTTATGACGTCACGCATTTGCGCGCAGACATTTCGCGAATGACGCTGATCCCCTCCGTTTTTCCCCGCCCACGTTCGCCGCTCGTTCTATAATTAGGGAACGCTTCGTTGGATGCGGTATTCCCCTGCGAGAAGGATTGCATTAGATTCCCATCCGGAGGATGTGTGGTGGTCATTAGGCGGGGAAAAAGAAAAACAAGCGGATCGTGAAATCTTCTCACAACACGTGCGTCTTTAATCGCCGGTGCAATCGTGAAATATTCCATTTGTTCTCGTGCGTTAGCGTTATGTAATTTAACGTGATTTTTTTTTTTTATTAATCATCGACTCTAGGTAGATAGGAGGTGCGATGATAAACGTGCGAACCACCACGTGAGAGAAAAGTAATTGGAAAAAAATAGTATCGGTCGCGTACGAATTCACTTAGAACGGAAATGGATTTTTCGACGTTCCGAAATTGTGTTTACATATTCCTCTTCGCTGAAAAATGAAACTGGTGATCCTTGCTAAATGCATTTAGTTAGAGATTTCGATGGAATATTTGGTAACTGTTGTGAAATTTGATATTGATTACCAAGTATTTAATTGGCCTGCAATACGAACGATTTTTATTCAGAGTGAAATCAACTAATAAAATATTAATTGTTACCAAATACTTAACATCTGTTATTAAATATTTGATAATTATTGTTGGATATTTAGTAAGTATTACAAAATCATTCGCTTCCATTTTTATGAAATATTCGGTGACTATTAGTAAATATTTATAACTCTCTCTCTCTCCCCTCTTCCTTACCTCCTTCCTTTTTTCATTCACTCACTCTTTACTCTCTTTCTTTATACAAGGACACATTATAAATACGAGATATAAAGACATGACGAGAACTTGTAGGACTGGTCGGTTTTTGTTTGATCACTAAAAGTAAAAGTGCATGAATCGCGATCAGTAGTTGGGTGGATGATCACTACGAGGTTGAAACTACAGGAGGATTTCTTCATATATGAAGTGAATAAAGTACGTCAAAATGGAGTAGGAATATCAAGTTATCTTAAGATAATTTACATTGAACGATACCATGTTTTTAGTAAAATGTTGATAATTACCCAAAATAATTTTCCCTACGGACTATATGTTTAGTAATAGTTACCAAATATATCTCATTTTCCACTATCAACATTTGGCATTAATTACCAAAGTTTAGTTTAACGACCTAAACATATAGTTCACGTGACTGAATCTTGATTCTTAAAACTATATATTCACTTCATCTAATCAAATTATTTCGCAGCTGTTGCCGAACGTTTTACCCATGATACTTCACCGAATTATTTAATAACGGTTATTAAATTTCGTTATGCATTACCAAATCTTTCTTTCAGTAAATACGAGCCTGTACGGTACTTATTTATTTTTAATGGTTTACAAAATACACTAAACTCAACTTCGAGCCATTATTGAATGAACATAAACGTGTCTCTGATAGATTGTGTAACCGTAGAACAGTGACGATGTTGCTTGAGAGGAAGAGGAATCTTTCTGAATCTTCCACTTGATTCATAGTGACTTGAAGTTTACCGACGGCCTATCGTGGACGACGCAACTCCTCGAAGTTAAATGTGTGTATTTATTTGAATGTTCGAACGTTATTGCTTCGCTCTGGTGTTCACCCGCAGATCAGCGTCGCGAATAATCCTGACGACATCGCGAGCGATCTTCTCGTTGCACGCGGCCACCGCTCGCGGCTTCATGATGTCGATCGGTTCGCCTGAAATCAGAAAAAAAGTGAGACAGAGATGTGTCACGGTCGATGGAGCGTAACGAAAAACGAAGCGAACGGTGATTGAGTCAGTTGAAAGCGGTAGTGTCGGCTGAATAAAAATCAACAAATCAAATGTACCAGTATATATAAACATATATAGATATAGATATAAATATATCGTGTATAGATATAAATATATCAGTATGTATAAATATATATCGATAAATATACATCAGTATATATAAATATATATTTAAAAATATATGTTAGTTTTCGAGCATGTTATTACTTTGTAGCGTAACGCTGAATATTATATCAGGTTGAAACAAAAGTTCGTAGCGTTTTTCAATGGGTTGTGTTTGAACACGTGAATTCATTCCACGCGCGAATGAAACATCACACATACACACACATATATTTTTTTTTCGAAAATTACATTTCAACGCGTCTTTCTTTGCGATTTGCGTGTGGATTGTGGGAATTTTAATTTGTGTGTTTACGTTAAAAAAGTGAACATGAAGGGAAAGAAGGTGCCCTTTTAATTAAATTTTAAAAAGTGAACATGAAGGGAAATAAGGTGCACTTTTCGTCACTCGATGTTCTTTTATTTTTGGAAACAACGCTGTATGAACAGCAAAGAAGATACTTGCCGTTTACGGAAATGGTAGCTGAGTGTATTGTCCGTAAATAGTTCGCTTGGTTCAGAAGTGGCAATTTTGATCTGAAAGACCGAGAACGTCCCGACATACCTGCGCTCGTCGACGATGACCAAATCGTTACACTAATTGAAAATAATTCAATAATACTCCGCAAATCTTATATGAAATCTCATAATGCAAGATATTTTGAAACACGGATACGAGAATCGCCACGATATTTAGGTATTCAATATAAATTTAATAGGAAAAATATTTAATAGACCATTTCGGCGATTTTTCACTCGAGCATAACGAAAACGACGCATTTTTAAAAAACGCTACGCTTTTGTCGCCCAATCCAATGGAGATCTTTCTCGTTCTTTACCGAAGGATCAACGTACAAAATTAAGCGACGTATGAATGAAATAATAGGACTCTATATGATATTTTTTTTTGTAAAGAGCCAAAAAGTTTGGCTCTTTAAAATACGACAATATGGAATCGAATTTTTTTCTACAAAAAAAAAAATACACATAACATAGACGATGACCTGTTACGCGATCGACGACTACACCTCCCGCTTCGGAGATAATCAAGGACGCCGCGGCTATGTCCCATGTCGAAATGCCGGGGCCTTCGATGTAGTAAGCCTCCACGATTCCGAGCGCGACGTAACACAGCGTTAATGCCGCCACACCGAGAGTGCGAATGCTTTAAAAGAAAAGAAAAAAGAATTTGATTGAATTGAACGTGTGATAATGGCAAACTGATTTGCGATGGTGGGCACTTCGTCCACATACCAAAACTCACCCTTGAGCTGCCATAACGATCGCTCGAACTCTCTCCACCATCTTTTCCCGCATATCGTCTATCTTGATGAAGCCGCATTCCATGCAGACCAAAGCTTTCGACAAGTCTGTAAAGTCCACAGTCAGTTCGATATGCATCGATATCTGGTAATTGTGAGAAAATGACTAACACGTGTCATTCTGTTGTTTGAAGATAAGAAAAACGAACATCCCATATCTATCGCCACACACACACGCGGGCGCGCAAGCACGCACACATACACACACACACACATGCAGAAAGAGAGGGAGAGAGAAAAAGAGACGATATTTTCTCTCCTATTTATCTCCCGTAAGTGTGGAAAAATATTTTGTCATACAATATTTCGCTTTAAACATCGTTAAACAAGGAAAGCCAAAGTGAAGATACAGCAGTCTTAACGGAACAATATTATTCATTACCTTCGATTTTGGACACTCGAATTGACTTGCCATTCAGAAACGCGCCTCGACCTTTCCTAGCCGTGAACAGCTGCTCCAATATGGGATTGTACACGATACCAAGGACCATTTCTTTCTTGATGGCTAAACCGACCACCACACATGTGTGCGGGAATCCGTGAATGAAGTTCGTGGTGCCGTCGATGGGATCGATGATCCACGTGGGATTGTCGGTCAATTCCGGTAGTTCCCCACCGGTCGATTCCTCGGCGATGAATCTAATGCGAAAAAACCACCATGCGTTGATCCTTCCATTGCTTGTATATATACTTGTTTGGATAATGTGTGTTCGAAGAAAAAGAAATATTTACTTGTGACTCGGGAATGCGTTTTTCAGTTTGCCGATAATAACGTTCTCTATCTTACGGTCGTACTCTGTAACGAGATCCCAGTTACCCAATTTCTCGTCGAAGGTCTTGAGACCGTCGATGGAATCCCGGAGAATCTGAAACATCGCTCAAGAGTTAAGATCTAAAACGTGGTTTATAATGAGAATTTAAGGCGTAAGATTTAAGAAATTGACCAATCATAATTGATTTTTCTTCTATAATTCGACTATGATTGGTCAATTTCTTAAGTCTTACGTCATAAATTCTCATTGTGGACCCCGCTTTAGTCCCGGTCTACGATAGGTATTTTTAGCCTTAAGCCGTAAGAAATTGACCAATCACGGTTAATTATTCTCTTCGCATTCGATTGTGATTGTTTAACACGTTCACGCCGGGGTCGATTTTCATGTTTTTCGCTGTGAGGCGGCGCTCGAATTCATGCTGCGCTTCATCTGGCGGCGCCATTCAAATTTCAATTATTTAAATTTTCAACTATACGGCAATTTTTTCCAGTTACTAAACGAACTATATTTTTGATGGTGAGCGATGTCTAAACGAATGTTCAAGCGTGACCCACCGGTGATGCACGCCGCCCGATGGCTCAGTATCGTGTGACCCACCGGTGATGCACGCCGCCAGATGGGACAGTCGAGCGTGACCCACCGGTGATGCACCCCGTCGTGAACGTGTTAATTTCTTAAGGCTTGAAGCTTAAAGCACCTGTAGACCAAGATTTATGCGAGACCATTTAAATATATCGAACGTATCGCGTGGGCGAGTGCCATTGCAGAATGGAAACACCTGAATGATATTTCTCGATAACTGTGGATAAATCTAGTAATTATGATATCGAGGTAAATATGCTAATCATTGCTGAATGCATTTATTCGCCAAGTTGCGTCTGATTCACGATATTTCTCAACTTCTATGACGAGTTCTGCTTCTCCTGTTTCCTTCAGCGGCGAAAGCCGCTACGACGTTGTCTACGACATTCGTTTATAGCATTTCAACCATCGAAGGATCCACACTAACATTCCTCGAATCATTTTTATGATCAGAGGCTATTCTACTCTGGACGTGTATCAAGTGCTAAATATGTCTTTCTGATTCTTAAACTGAAACAACGGTTGTATAAGTAACGCTCGTATAAGAACAAAACTTGGAATTGAAAGGATATTTTATATTCTCTATGCATCCAGAATAGAGCCTTAAAACGCTCGTCTTGAGGTAAATTAAATTTATCCGTATATATGTATAATTGTTTGCAGAATGTAAACTTTGAAAACCTTTCGACATATTTCGAAACGTATCCAGCGTCTAATGGAAAAACTTTGTAAAAATAATTTTCTTATTCTTCCATTGAACGTCAGTTGTATTCCGAAGTACGTCGCAGAAAACATATTCAAACGAGTTTTGCAAGAAGTACAGGCCGCGTGATGAGATAAATGAATATAATTTGGGAAATATTGATGATGGACGAAACAGGAAAATACGACGACAAGAGGAAAATATATAAACGGAAACAATGCCTGCAACAGACATATTTATGAAGAACCATAAATATTTTAGGATTACGTAAATATGTAAAGTATTTTGTAACCTGACATCCAAGAAGTTTATTTGTTCTGCGATGTCATGTCAGTATGACATCTCTCTTGTTCACATAATTCCCAAATAAATACTTGTACATATCGGTGTTTTCCCAGTCGTTTCATTCGTCGACGAGCTAATCTGGCTTAACGTCTTGTCACACATTTTTACTTAACATTTTACGATACAGGACGATTCTTTCATACAGGCAGACAAACACGCGAGATCAAACAATGACGACGATGATGACGACGACTACAATGACGATAATAATAATGATCATAACGATGACGATAATGATGATCTTGATGATAATGACAATGATAATGTATGCTTACCTGGGCGGCCTCGCGTGTCAATTTAATTGCAGTTTCATAATAAACTTCTTCGATGTATCGCGCCATTTCTATATACCCCGGTAAACATACGTGCCGTTCACGACCTCGACAGGAAAAGGAGCGAGTGAGCACTGTGCCTCCTGCAATTGTATCTCGTGCTTTTCATTCGTAATCGCTTACGGATCCGAGGACAATGATCAATCGATCTTGCAGCACGTTCTCCGCGCTGACTGAAGGCCTCTTCGCTCTTCAAAATATACCTCGATCTTAAAACTTCGAGAATTTCACACTTCGTTTCAAGATGACAAATCATCTTAAGATCGTCATCGTGATGACTGTCGCTTATCATAAAGATAGCGCGATTGAAGGTCGTAAAAGCGATTCGTCTGCATATTATTCTCATCGGTCGTTCTCGATTGGCTCGCTCACGTTCACTTATTCGCTTCTATAATTGTTATATTGTTCGATATAAAATGTCTCGGAAAATAATCGCTTTTCGATGATCTTGTTCTAATACATTTATATGCAGGATAAACAGAGAAATCGATTTATATTAAAGAAAGAACTATACAATTTCATTAAAAAAAAAAATGAAGTTGACCTTGTAATGATCTTGAATTATTGACCATATAACGAAGTTGGTCATTAACTTATATTCGCCTCCGAATCCTATAACTTTTGTCCGGAATTTCTTTTTTTTTCTATTTTGCTTTATTTTTTATATATTCAGGCTTCTCAAGTTAAGTGATTCATGTATATGATATAAATCATATGTATATACACTGTATATGATATAAATATATATGCAATACTTTACACTTGCAATTGTGATTTAGCTGAAAAACACGTCTAACTCGGAGTTAAAATCTGAGTGTTTCAAAGCAAGTTCCAAGTAATGACTATTAATACGGATCTTAATTATGTGTGGTCTGAGATGCTCGTTAATTACTCAACCTCGTGATATAATTACGCGTTTTCGCGATACGATTGTCTTAAAAAGAGGACGGAGGCGAATCTACGCTATCTCGTTGATTTATTTCTCACACTCGGCGCATCTTCACAGAAAAAAAGTAGTCTTAAATCAAGAACAGATATTCTCATGTATAAGCAAGAATATTATAATCTTAGGAGATTTTTAGTCTTGAATTAAGTTCAAATAATACATCAATATAAATTCAATCAAATCAAGACTAAAAATCTCCTAAGAAGATTATGGTAGTCTTGCTTATTCAGGGTATCCCAAACTAATCTTAGTAGATTTTTCTGCTTCACCCGTTCTACTTGCACACCACGAGAATCAAAATTAGCTTGAAACACCCTGTATATGTTTGTTGCATAAGTATTTAATATTTTCTAATAGTTGACTGAATCTCTATTTTTTTTTTAACGCCTACATTTTTCTATGTATTTCACTAAAAACATCTCGCTCCTCGAAAGATAATATCGTTCTATTTAATATCGAGATATTCTTCTGTTAATCGTAGAATGCATATAGATTATCCCGAGATGCTCGTTGGAGAGCATTTAAATGCAGAATTCGTAGTTATATCATCTGTTATCCGTATTTCCCTGCTCCTTTCCTGATATGCACAATGTAACATTTATAGCGACTTGTTTACCTTTAATATGATATACGATCGGATAATCAAATAACGCCTGTTAACTCATGCAATCTAACGAATGATGTGTAATAATCAATGCATCATGTGACGACGATTTCGGCGAAGATGTTGATTTATAACAGCGCAATAAATAGGCGTAAATATCCACCGTACGCAATAAATAAAAGCATATGCGAGATCTACATTACGAGACCTCGATAATTAATCTCTTTTATCTTGTCTTGCTTTTTATCAACCTGCCGGTATCTTACAAGATAAATTGCGCATGGAAACTTGCTTAATTGCCACCATAATTTTTAATGCAGCCTTATACAGTTTATTAATTTGAATAAATCGATTAATTAAAATTTATGATTGATAACTGTTCTATCAATCGTCTGCCGTGTCTGCCGTGTACATGTGAGGAACGCTGTTAAATGAAGAAAGATTAAAATTTAATATGTAAATTTAAGATATTTGCATAGTGATTATTTAAATTGCTGTTTGCCACAAATTTCGTACGTATATAAATATATGACGAGTTACTTTTTTTATTATTAATAAGTAAGTGGACTCGCATAGCGTGCAGTTTGAATTGCAGCATTCCGCGAACTGTACTCTTAAATCGGTGTTCATAGTCAAATTTTATATTTAAGACTGTCTTAAACTTATCTTTAGATGCCGTGCGGCTTATTTCATTAGTTACCGAGCATCTGAGAATGAATTTGAAGACGGTCTTAAATATAAGATCTGATTGACGAAAAATCGAAGCAATCTTCGCTAAAACTTCATATTAATATTAAAAGTACCGAGCGATCATTTCTGACTGTTTCACTGATTTTTTTTTTTTTTTTTATCAATGTCCTATTTCTTATGAAAAAGATCGAGAGTCTGAATTTTTACCACTTCATCGATCATTCCCTCTAGTAAATGATACGTTTTGAACGATTCAAATTTCTCTTGTTAATAACTTTAATAAACAATGAGCGACGGTTGACATTTCTTGAAGGTTACTTAAGGCTATGACTTTCACAACATACGTCAAGGTCGGGGTCATCCGAGTTTTATTCAATCATTCATTTTATGCTGTATATTATTGCGTAATATGCAAACTACAAATTGCTTTAATTGCATTTCTGCGACGTAAACTAATATATATGACGTTGCAAATTACATTTATTGACTTAGAAATTTATAAATTCTAAAAGTTTTTTTTTGTAATTTCGACACCTACGAGAAATTATCCTTGTGCCAGCGGAAATTGTAGAAATAGCAAATTTAGTCGTTGTATTTTATATCGGATCCGTTGTCCGGCTCTGCTTTAAAGTAATCTTGTTTTATTCATAAGGATGATGACAATAGTTTGAGAGGAAAACGGAAAGATTTTAATTTATTTGTTTCACAACGGTCTATGTCGATGTGACCAATGCAATCGAAATAATACACCACATGGACGTCAGAGATCTGCGTCAGCGGGACTTTTTGACGGAAACTTCTCTGAACCGGTTTTTCTAAGTGTTTAGAAAGTGTGTATAAATCTTTTTTTTTTTTTTTCGTGTCGCACGGTAAATCAGATGCGTAATAGGACGCGTCTACTCCTCCTCCTTTTCCTGTTTCACGTGGCTGCCCGGCGCGTTATTCGTCTTATAGTTCGAAATCACTAACTTCCGAATCATCCGAACCATCTCTCATAAATATCGTTCGATCGATCTTTTTGTTTCAGCATTTTTCTTCAAATTAAAAAAGAAAAAAAATGTAGCATCAGATATGCTGCTTTTCTGATGACATTTTTAATCAAAGTGAATATTAAATTCTTAATCAAAGTGACAGGCACCATATAATGTATCAAGTCCCGCTTGAATGTAGGATGGACGAACCAAACTTCAAACCAAACAAAAGTTCACCAATATAGATCACTTTAGTTGCTTTTATCGCCATCTATCGGCGATCTGGATTACATTCTCCTTATGGAAGAACCTGATGGTAACGTGCTTCAAGAACGTGACATCGTTCGATCGCAAGCTTAGATATAGCGTGAGTGCGCGAATACAGTTGATAAAATTAGCCATCACTTTCTACTGTTAGTCGAAAGTATGTTTTCGACTATTGTCGTACCACGAAAATGCTAATTCAAAGCTTGGAATTATTTGTATTATTGATACAAATAATTTCAAATACTGTGCTGATTATTCAAACCTGCATAACGCACACTAGAAGTTGAAACTTACACAGAAAAAAACCTGCAAAAAAACACAATAAGTTGAAATTTATAAAAAAATTGGCTAGACAAATGTAATTGGTAGTTAGTACATAATAAGTAAAACGATCTTTCCATTCGATTTTTTTCCTTGTTATTATTCAATTAAAAATACATGTAATGTATATTAGAGTGCCTCTAATCAGAGTGGCGATATAAGACGGATCCCGCTATTTTTCATCGAAATTGCGCAAGAGATAAAGAAATATATGCGGTCTCTATCATACAGGCTGTGTCCTTTTTAGGCATTCACACGCTGTCAGCTCGTTCTATCTTCTATTGACATGTAACGAACAACGAAAGTAGAATAACAATACGTGACCGCCCAAAAAAAATGCAGCCGTAATATCGCAGTCAACTGTACCGTAAGCTGACTGAAGCTGTATTAATACTTTATTATTATGTTATAATTCTGATTATTCAACGTATTCTCAATCGATATTAATATTTCCTATTTTAATTTGAGCATTTTTCTAATAAAAATACAAATTCGGAAAATAATAAAATCGAACACTAGTTCGAGCAGCTAGCCGGAACGGCTAATGAAAAATGGCGGATCAATCAAAAGTGGCATTCGTATGTCGCCACTGATTAGAGGTACTCTAATATATATAATATATTAAGAAATTTGTAAGTTGTGCGATCAAAATTTATATTTAACTTTTAAAGATACCTTGTTACTTCAAATATTGCGCGACTTGTATCAAGTTTTTTTTCTCTTCTGTAGAATCAAGGTCCTGGCGGCCCGGTCGGGCAAGGACCCGCTTCTCAGCAAGGTCCTGGCGGATCTATGGTGTCGGGTCAGATGGGACCGAATGGACCACAGAGCGGATCCCACATGATACAAACCGGCCCAAGTCAGATGGGTTCTAATGGGCCGGGACAAATGGGCCCCAGTGGGCCAGGACAGATGGGTTCCGGCGGTCCTGGCCAGATGGGTCCGGGTGGGCCTGTGCAGATAGGTCCTGGCGGGCCTGGTCAAATGGGTCCCGGCGGGCAACTAGGTCCTGGTGGGCCTGGACAGATGGGTCCCGGCGGTCCTGGGCAGTTGGGTCCCGGTGGGCCCGGTCAAATGGGTCTCGGTGGGCCTGGGCAGTTAGGTCCCGGCGGGCAGATGGGTCCTGGAGGACAAATGGGCCCGTCTCACATGGTGCAAGGAGGAGGGCCGTCCGGTACGTCTCACATGGGCCAAGCTGGACAAATGGGCCCGGGCGGTGGACCTGTGACAGGCCCCCAGATGGGCGCCGGAGGGCCCCAGAGCTCACAAATGGTCTCCGGAGGTCCCGGACACATGAGCGGTCCGCCGGGTCACATCAATGCAAGCGGTCCGCAAGGACCGGGTCACATACCCGCCAGCGGGCCGTCCGGTCCGGGACATATGGGCGCGGGACCGCCGGGATCGGGGCACATGAATGCCACTGGGCCACCTGGATCCGGGCATATGAACGCAACGGGCCCTCCCGGACCGGGTCACATGAATACCAGCGGACCTTCCGGGCCAGGCGGTCATATGAACACTGGCCCGCCCATCCCGAGTCACATGAATGCCAGCGGACCGACGGTTTCCACGCATATGAACGTAAGCGGTCCGGGAAATCACATGGGCCCCAATGCTCCCGGTCAGATACCAGCAGGTGGTCCCACAGGACACAATTTAGGCCCAGGGGGTCCGAATCAAATGGGTCCCGGTGGTCCGAGTCAGATGATATCGAGCGGTCAAGCTCAAATAGGACAAGGCGGGCCGATGGGTCCAGTCGGACCGACGGGGCAGATAGGCCCGAACGGGCAATTGGGCCATAATGGGCCGTCGCAGATGGGAATGGGCGGTCCACCCGGACAAATGACTATGAATGCACCGGGAGGACAAATGGGACCCGGAGGACCAAGTAACCAAATGGGCCCGGCAGGAGCGGGCAGTCAAATGGGATCGGGCGCACCGGGGAGTCAGATGGGACCTTCCGGTCCAGCGGGCCAAATGGGACCTGGAAGCGGGCCTGTAGGACAATTAGGGCCGAACAGTCTCGGCCAAATGGGTCCGGGTGGACCAGTTAACGTGCCGATGACGACGAGTAGTGGGCCCGTCGGCACAATGGGTCCGGGAAGTGGGCCTAACGGGCCAACCGGAGTAAACGCGGCTAGTGGACCCGGTGGGCAAATGACCTCGAGTAGTGGCCCCGGGGGGCAAATGAGTTCGACGGGCCCCGGGGGTGGTGGCACTGGTGGTCAAATGGGATCGGGGAGTGGTCCCGGGTCGCAGATAAATTCGGGCAGCGGGCCCGGTGGACAGATGGGGCCGGGCAGCGCGCAGATGGGAGGACACGGCGGTAGCGGGCCTGGCGGACAAATGGGACCGGGAAGCGGACAGATGGGACCGGGCGGTGGTCCCGCCGGTCAAATAGGACCGGGAGGACAGATTCCATCCGGCGGGCCAGGACAGATGATGCAAGGAGGTGCTCAGATGGGCCCGAACACGCCGAGTAATCAAATCGGACCTGCCGGACCGAACAACCAGATGGGACCGTGCGTGCCGAATAACCAGATTGGTCATGCAAACGTGACCGGACAAATGGGTCCTAACGGACCGGCTGGTCAGCCGCCGACCACTCAGATAGGCCCCGGTGCTCAAAATCAGGGCCAGGTTCCCGGCAGTGCGGCGCCGATAGGCTCGGGCGCGCCGGTGAATCAGATGAGTCAGACTGGGAGTGGACAAATCGGTCCTACCGGGCCTGCGGGACCTCCGGGACCGGGCCAGGAAAATTTGAACGCCCTCCAAAAGGCGATCGACTCGATGGAAGAGAAAGGCCTGCAGGAAGATCCACGATACTCGCAGTTGTTGGCTCTCAGAGCTCGTCAAGGCAGCGGAATGGGCGAGAAACAGACCTTCAGCTCGCCGCAATTGCAGCAGTTGCGGTATGCGAATGTTTTTTACGATTTTGCTTATATGTTAATTTGTTGTACGCTATATTTTTTCAATTTGTGCTTTTTGCAGTGTTCAAATAATGGCGTACAGATTATTGGCGAGAAATCAACCACTGTCGCAACATCTCGCTCTTGCTGTACAAGGTGAGTCTCCAAAAGTGTTTTCGATGTAAATTAGTACTGTGGATGATTTACTACTCTGTGTTTTTTTCAATCGTTTTCACCACATTTGTGAATTTGTTTCGCTGGTTGTAACTGTACATAATGCTTAGCATATTTTGCATAATGTTATATATTAAATGCTTTCTTATTCTGGAATATATTATTCATGAAATACTCGTAGCATTAGTTTCAATTCTTGTAAAATTCCATAATACTTGGATTATGCTCACTCATGACGGAATGTACTTCCAACATTTGTAAACTGTACATGCAATGTTTGAGGTGATATATCGTGGTATTTATACAAAAGTAGAGTGATTTATATAAGTCACTCTACTCTATTTTTACGAAATTTTGCACGTTATTTGCAAGATGGTATAGGTTTTCCGCTCAGTTTCACCCGTTCTACTTGCACACCACGGGAACCGAAATTAGTTCGAGACATCTTGTATGTATAAAACAAATTTAAACAGGTGGAGCTCCACCTCCCCCAGGGATAGTTCAACGTCCTATAGACCCGTCTCAAGCCCCTGCTGCACCAGCTGGACCGCAGATTCCAGGCCCGAATGTCATTGGGCCCGCAAATGTAACCAGGCCGGGTTGCCAGACGCCGCAACAGCAGCAACCGCAACCGCAACCCGGCACTAAAACCAACAGAGTTACGAGTGTTGCGAAACCAGCTGGATTAGATCCACTGTTGATACTGCAGGAACGAGAGAACAGGTAGAGACGAATTTGCCAAACGATATGCAAACTATATTATGCACCAATGAAAAAATTTAATAATAAGATTTGACTTGCTCGTCACGCAGGGTCGCATCTCGCATATCACTTCGGATGGAACAGCTCAGTAATCTACCGACAAATATGCCGGAAGATCTGCGTATACAAGCTCAGATCGAACTACGCATGCTTCGAGTGCTAAACTTCCAGAGACAATTGAGATCAGAGGTATTCATTTTATTTGTTTTATTTATTTTATTCGTATGTGTGTGCGAAGTTCTCGTTCTGTACAACTTTTACGGTGTTATACTTTATTCAATCTTTATTCTTTCTTGTTACGTTTAATTCAAATTTCTTCATTCTCGATAGATC
This sequence comes from Dinoponera quadriceps, assembly GCF_001313825.1. Classification (NCBI taxonomy): domain Eukaryota; kingdom Metazoa; phylum Arthropoda; class Insecta; order Hymenoptera; family Formicidae; genus Dinoponera; species Dinoponera quadriceps. The sequence continues at coordinate 40,871 of NW_014558172.1, forward strand.
TTAGCGTGTACCCGAAAAGACACCACTTTAGAGACTGCGGTGAATGTGAAGGCTTACAAACGCACGAAACGGCAGGGATTGCGCGAAGCCAGAGCTACCGAAAAATTGGAGAAGCAACAGAAATTGGAGGCGGAACGTAAACGGAGGCAGAAACATCAAGTAAATTTGTTCTGTATATTTATATTACAAATTTTTTTTATGTATTACGTTAATAATATTATTAAAAATGTATGTATGAAAGTACAATTATTATAATTATTATTTTCATTTTTCTTTTTTTTTTTTTTTATATAGGAATTCCTTACTTCTGTACTGCAACATGGAAAAGACTTCAAAGAATTTCACCGCAATAATGTCGCAAAATTAGCCAGGCTTAATAAAGCGGTGCTTAACTACCATGCAAACGCCGAGCGAGAACAAAAGAAAGAACAGGAACGTATTGAGAAAGAGCGTATGCGCCGTCTAATGGCGGAAGACGAGGAAGGATACCGAAAATTGATCGATCAAAAGAAGGACAAACGTTTGGCGTTCTTGTTGTCTCAAACCGATGAATATATTAGCAACCTCACGGAAATGGTAAAGCAACATAAAATGGAACAGAAGAGGAAGCAAGCTGAAGAACAAAAACGTAAGAAGGTAATGTCAATATGTTTTTAAGAATCACGTATTGTTTCATGACGGGTTAACTATGTTAACTAAATTTTACAATTCTATAGAAAAAGAAAAAAATGCAAGATGGTGAGACCGGTGAAGATGGCGCGGCCAACGACGACACTCGCGTTGGCGTGATAGAAACATCGACTGGTCGCACGTTAACCGGCGACGAGGCGCCGCTGATGAGTCAACTGTCGGCGTTTTTAGAGGCTCATCCAGGGTGGGAACCGATCGAGTCGGATAGCGAGGAAGACGAGGAGGACGATGAGGAAGACAATGGAAATGACAGCGAAGATAAGTCTGACAGTAAGTTTGTCGCTTTTCTCTGCTTATATTTTTTTTTATTTATTTGCGAAATATGTATATCAGGCAAAGATAAATCAACGGGCGATTCTGAAGAAGAGAAAGTGAAGAAGACGATACACAAGGCGAAAGTGGAGGATGACGAGTACAAAACGGAAGAACAGACATACTACAGTATCGCGCATACTATTCGCGAAGTGGTCACAGAACAGGCAAGCATTATGGTGAACGGAAAATTGAAGGAATATCAGATCAAGGTACCTTAGATTTATTTTAAAATATTTCTACATTACATATATACAGGGTCCTTCAAAAGTATGGAAACGGTCAAATAACTCGTCAGGGATGCATTTTAGAAAAAAGAAATATGAAGGGGGAAATTGTTGGGTTTCAAAAAACCTATCTGACGAATAAGGCCCATTTGAACCTAGGCTCAAAACTTGGGCCCTATAAAAACCATATAGATTTTTATTCCAATGGCAATACCAGTTTTTTATGGCTGATTCGTGTTCCTGACGATTTTTCCTTTCCAAATATGTAGCTTAAGTTGGATCAAGCCCCGAATTTGGGTTAATCACTGGATCCTCCAAAGGCGGGAGGCGGTCGAATAACTTGTCAGGGATTGCATTTTGAGGGACCCTGTATACAAAATTTTCACATTGTTCGTCTCTTCCTTTCGATGTGACAAAAATTAATCGATTATTTCAGGGTTTAGAGTGGCTGGTATCGCTGTTTAACAATAATCTGAACGGTATCTTGGCGGACGAGATGGGCCTTGGTAAAACGATTCAGACAATTGCTCTGGTCACGTATCTCATGGAGAAGAAGAAGGTCAACGGTCCGTTCCTCATCATCGTTCCGCTATCGTGAGTTTCTACTTTATCGAGAAACAAGACACTCATATTCACAAAAGTTACTTTTACGACACGCTCCTTACATATGTGTTTTCAGAACGTTGTCGAATTGGGTTCTCGAATTTGAGAAATGGGCACCGAGCGTCGTTGTAGTGTCGTACAAAGGTTCACCGGCTGGCAGGCGAGCGATACAATCTCAAATGCGAGCCACAAAGTTCAATGTCTTGTTAACGACCTATGAATACGTTATCAAAGATAAAGGCGTGTTGGCTAAACTGCAATGGAAGTACATGATCATCGACGAGGGACACAGAATGAAGAATCATCATTGCAAACTCACCCAAGTACTGAACACGCATTATTTGGCCCCTCATCGGCTGCTTTTGACCGGCACACCGTTGCAAAATAAATTGCCCGAATTGTGGGCTCTTCTGAATTTCCTGCTGCCTTCGATCTTCAAGTCCTGCAGCACATTCGAGCAGTGGTTCAACGCTCCTTTCGCGACTACCGGTGAGAAGGTAAACGCATTTCACGTATAACAAAAAGCATATATACAGGGTATCCTATTTTAAGTTAGACACCCAAATATTTTGAAAACGGTACAGTTAATGGAAAAAATGCTTTAGACAAAAGTTGTATGGTTTTGAGGGGGGTATTAAGTCGTGACATTGGTTAACCTTTGATAGTCTCGACCATTGAATGTCAGCGGCACTGCAACTTTCAAACCTTATAACTTGAAAAGTACTTAATGCAAAAATATTTTATTATAGTGTTTTGAAAAGCTCTCGAGCTGAGCTACAAAAATCTAAATAATATAAAATATGCAATAAAAAGTAGAAGTTTCCGTTTAAGAAATTGAGTCATGTGACCTTCAAAAGACTATCAAAGGTCAATCCAATGTCACCATCTAATGTCCCTCTCCAAACAATATAACTTTTGTCTAAAACATTTTTTTTTTCCATTGACGCACCGTTTTCAAAATATTGGAGTATCCAAGATAAAAGAGGACACCCTATATAATCCCTGTATGATATATTTCTGTTTGTTACTTGACATCACTGTGATGTTGCACAGGTGGAACTTAACGAGGAGGAAACCATTTTAATTATTCGTCGTTTGCACAAAGTCTTACGACCCTTCTTGTTGAGACGCTTGAAGAAAGAAGTGGAGTCACAATTACCCGACAAAGTGGAATATATTATCAAATGCGATATGTCTGGTCTTCAGAAAGTACTTTATAAGTATGTTGTCGCATTCATCCGCCCTCTCTGTATCGTAAAATGAATTTTTGCCAACGTAATAACAACACAATAAAAATTAAAACTTCTTCAAGGCATATGCAAAGTAAAGGTGTACTGTTAACCGATGGATCGGAAAAGGGAAAGCAAGGAAAGGGCGGCGCCAAAGCTCTCATGAACACCATCGTACAGCTGAGGAAATTGTGCAATCATCCGTTCATGTTCCAAGCTATAGAAGAAAAATACTGCGAACACGTGGGCACACAAGGTTCCGGCGTTATTACCGGGTACGTACATTGATCTAAATCACCACTTTCCAACCATTTTATACGTATAACAGTAAAGTACCGATAAACCGTTTAAATTACGGTTCTTTTCCACTCCAGGTTCTTTAAACTTGTTTCTTTACTGAAATTTTTATTGACTTAAATTATATATATATAATTTGTCTTTTGGTCTCTGATTTACAATATTTATTCGATTCGTATTTGCCACTTCAGACCCGACTTGTATCGCGCGTCCGGAAAGTTCGAGCTTCTCGACCGCATTCTCCCCAAATTGAAGGCTACGAATCACCGAGTCTTGCTATTCTGTCAAATGACCCAATTGATGACAATTATGGAGGATTACTTGAGTTGGCGAGGATTCATGTACTTACGATTGGACGGCACGACGAAAGCAGAAGACAGGGGTGATTTATTGAAGAAATTCAACGATCCCAGATCGGAATATTTCCTCTTCCTGCTGTCCACACGCGCCGGCGGTCTCGGTCTGAATCTCCAAGCTGCCGATACGGTTATTATCTTCGATTCTGATTGGAATCCTCATCAGGTGCGTAAATATTAATCAAGATGCACGGTCGAGCCAAGTGCACGCTTAGACCGTGTATATTCATGCGTCGACATGAGCTTCAACGCAGACGAAATTTTTCGTTCGACTATAATGGTTAATCCGATGAAGTTCTGAATAGGTTTAATCGATTCTTGGGTTTACATTACTTGATAAAACTGTTTTTACTTTTGCTCTACGTTATCTAGAAACTAAGTTGTTATTTTTCAAGTAGTTTATAGTAGTAGTTATAGTTCAAGGTCTAAAATCGCGAATTTTCTTGTAAGAAATGTCTCCTCATCTGAAAATGTCAGTTTACTATTTTCTCCGCTATATGACTCCCTGTCACAGATTAATATAATAACGTTCTTTCAGAAACATTTTTTTTTATATTTAAAAAGAACGGTTATTCGCGTGCATTTGGTTCCTTCTTCTATTCTCTTTTTTTTTAAGAGTAATTTTTTTATATAATTATATAATTAGGTTACGTAAAATCATTCAACAGTACATAGCATTTAGAAATGATTTATATGTATGTTACAGGATCTGCAAGCTCAAGACAGAGCGCATCGAATCGGACAGAAGAACGAAGTGCGTGTACTTCGATTGATGACTGTGAATTCCGTAGAAGAACGAATACTGGCAGCGGCCAGATACAAATTGAACATGGACGAGAAGGTGATTCAGGCTGGTATGTTTGATCAGAAATCCACCGGGTCGGAACGGCAACAGTTCCTTCAGAGTATTCTGCATCAGGACGACGCTGAAGATGAAGAAGAAAACGAAGTGCCAGATGATGAAACTGTGAATCAAATGATCGCCCGGACGGAGGGTGAATTTGAGATATTCCAGAAATTGGACGTTGAACGCGAGGAAGCCAACATGGGCCCGAATCGCAAGTCGCGACTATTGGAGGAGGCCGAGTTACCCGATTGGCTGGTGAAGGATGACGACGAGGTGGAGAGGTGGACGTACGAAGAGGACAAAGACAGATTCCTCGGAAGAGGTTCGAGGCAACGCAAGGAAGTCGATTACACGGACAGTTTGACCGAGAAGGAGTGGTTGAAGGCGATCGACGACGACGGTGCGGAATACGAAGAGGAAGAGGAAGACGACAAGAAGAAGAAGAAGACACGAAAACGGAAGAAGAAGGGCGAAGAGGACGACGAGCCATTGCCGAAGAAGCGAAGAGGCGGCGGGGCTCTGGTCGATCCCAAAATGAAGCAAGCTATGAAGAAGCTGATTATGTTGGTCGTTAATTACACCGACAGCACCGATGGCCGAGTATTGAGCGATCCTTTCATGAAATTACCGTCACGAAGAGAATTACCGGATTACTATGACATTATTAAGAAGCCTTTGACCATCAATAAGCTGTTGCAGAAGATCGAAGAAGGCAAAGTGAGTATCTGTCTTATTTGACGGAAAAATCTATCAGATATATAGAAATATTTGTAAATATTTATGATAATTTTATTCCTTTAGTATACCGATTTCGACGAGCTTGAGAAAGATTTTATGCAACTTTGCAAAAATGCTCAAATATACAATGAAGAAGCGTCTCTTATTCACGAAGATTCGATAGTGTTGCAGTCCGTTTTTACGAATGCACGTCAGCGTCTCGAAGAGGAGGGTAATAATTCGGATGGGGATGATAAAGGTATGTTCAAATTAGGGATCCGAACCGAGTGAAAATATCGGTCCGATTCCGGTCCACCAAAATATTTAAAAGTTTTCTGGACAATGAAAGTACCGCTAAACCGTTTAAATTACGGCTTTCTTGATTCCAGTTCTTTAAACTTATTTCCTTACTGAAATTTTTATTGACACACACACACACACATACACACGCGCGCGCGCACGTCCCGAGTGGTCCGCGGCGGGAGCGGCTCCGCCACGCTACGCAGTTAAGTAAGCTGAGAGGGAAGGTTGCGAAAGGTTATCCGCGTGGTTTTGTGGGATCGATGGAATGAGTTGGAACTATTAGCGGAAAACAATAACCAATAAAAGTAAATAAAATCCTAGAATAAGAACCGAAATAGTGAACCGAAAAAAAATGTAACGGTTCCGGTTCTGCAGGCTTTATAAAATTTCGGTTTACGGTTCCGACCTGACAAAAATACCGGTTTCCATACGGTTTTCAATTCCGGTCCGGGTCACTGATTCAAATTGTTCGAAAGGATTGAAATGAGTGAAATATACTAACCCTTTGTATCCTGATTGCAGACGGCGAAGAGGGCTCGGATGCGGATTCCAGTGTGAGAATGAAAATTAAATTGAAGGGCAGGAAAGGCGAAGGTAGAGGCGGCCGTAGGAAGCGAGTCACTAAGAAATATATATCCGACGACGAGGACGATGCCGATGATAATTAAGGAATACGTGATTTATTCTTCTTTCAAAGCGGTGCTCGGCAATATTTATTCGCAGGTGATAACATTTTTTCGAATACGCATTTGCAAAAAAAAATGTAGCATATATATATATATATATATATAATATATTGATTACGTTTAAACGGCAATGTTAATCCGGTTTAGATCTAAAAGGATACACCATACGATAGTTCGCTAACTACAATAACAACCATAGCTTTTTATTTGAAAGCACAACGTAAAAAATCTCAGCGCGTTTTTTCACTTCTAACGTAATGAAAACGAGGACGCAGCGACTATTCCGCAGTCTTGAGTGTTTCTCACATCCAGACGTGTCTAAATAGATTTATATTTATACATTCAGTATGTACCAATAAGCCTACCAGAATCATAATTTAATGGCGACAGTCTCTTTACCAAAGTCAAGTTACAATTTATAGTTGTAGTTGTACTTTCTCGTAAGATTTTATTGTGTCAACATTCTCCATTGATGCATAATATACTGTCGAATCATTTTTTAATAATAATCTTATCGAATGATCCGAGATAAATACTCTCGCATCTGAGCATTGGTATATCCTTTTAGATTTTAAAAATGTACTCTTAATTAAATGCGAGAATTAGCTGATTAACGATAACTAAATCGAATTGATATTGCCGTATAAATAAAGCCATTATCGTATATTTTATATATGCTACATATGTGTGAGTCCGTTATTATTGATTTATTTTGTCTGACACCGTTTTGGGAAAGAATGAGAAATAGATGCAGCTGAAGTATTTATCTTGGATCATTCGATAAGATTATTATTAGAGAATGATTCGACAGTATATTATGCATCAATGGAAAATGTTAATTGATACAATAAAATCTTACGAGAGAGTACAACTACAAATTGTAACTTGACTTTTGGTAAAAAGACTGTTCATTAAGTTATGATTTCGACAGGCTTATTGGTACATATTGAATATATAAATATAAATCTATTTAGACACGTCTTAAGTTATGATTCCGACAGGCTTATTGGTACATACTGAATATATAAATATAAATCTACTTAGATACGTCTGGATGTGAGAAACATTCAAGGCTCCGAATAGTCGCTGTGTCCTCGTTTTAATAACGTTAGAAGCGAAAAAACGCATTGAAATTTTTTACGTTGTGCTTTCAAATAAAAAGGTGTGTCCACAAAATGACACGATCAATTCGACAAATTTGCAAAATCGAACGAACATTTTTCTTTTACTTCATCAATAAGTAATCTAAAATGAATTTTAATAAAATCATGAAAAAAGAAATTAGAAAAAGAAGGCTTCATGTCAAATTAATTTTTCGACCATTCGTTGATTGTTCGAGTGAAAAAAGAAGTGTTCGTCCAATTTTATAAGTGTATTGAATCGGTCACAAATGTCATTTTATAGATGTATCTTTTTATAAGATATATATATATATATGTATATTTTTTTTTCTTTTTGAAAATATGACGCGAAAAATCCTGGCGTGCGTCTCCTCATTTCCGACGTTTCATTAAACAAGGATAGTCATAGTGGCTATTCCGAAGCCTTATTATAAAAATTATAATTCTTATGTTAGACGAATTCGCGGGATAGTTTAGTATAGAATCACTGCATATTGTACAGAACCGAAACTAGGTGTTAGGATTCACTCGAGATATTTTTTTCGTTTTAGTTACATTATTTGCGGTGAATGTCTAATGTATTTGAGCTCCGATCGCTGTGTTTTATTTTGAGTCCGTATTATTTTCTCCTGAAACAGCGTAGATTATTTGATTACGTTATTCTATGCCTCGTCACAATTGTATAATAAACTTTATATTTCTATCGTACATACACATAATACATACACATTATATATATATATATATAAACACACACATACGCACGCGCGCACACACACACATACACGCGCGCGCGCCTTTATACATATATCATCACATATATACAGTATATGCATGTATGCACACACGTGTGTGTGTGTGTGTGTGTGTGTGTGTGTGTGTGTGTGTGTGTGTGTGTTTATTACTTATAAAAATTTTCAATTTGCCGAAACAGTGTCATATAATTCATTTGGAAATATTTATGCGACACGATTAGCTTAGTAGACACATTGCGATATCATTCAATTTGCCAATCAATGACCGATAATTTATTAATATCGACATTGTCATTATTACATTGTCACTCTGTATTTTAATTCCTGATTTACAAATATGTAATTATACAGTGAAATGAATACGAACGTCAATATATACAAGGTGTGAAATCTCAGAATATAAGTAAAATGATATTTAGTTGGAGGCTCTCGACTCTTTCGGGCAGCTATTGGTTTTACGTCTCAAGCGAGATATGACATACTAAGTTTTTTTACGTCATATAATTTTATTTTTTAGTTTTCCCTGAAAGAAAAAAACATTAGTTTCGTAATCCTGCAATTTGTGAAATGTATGTGAAATGACTTGAAAAATGTATGTATGAAACTTGTAAACTTGTAAAGTATGCGGTAAATCTGTGTGATGTGTTACGTAGAATCGGAAAATAATTCGTGAAGTAACGGGTCATCATTTTTCGATCGTCTCGATTGATCCCGATATTCACAGCTGGTGCTGAGAACGTGTGACATCACAAAGCAGTACCGATCATGCTGATCTGTAATCGCTTCTATTGTTTATCTCATCCTCTAACGGAACGACATTCGCAGTAAACTGCTAAAATGGGGTTGACACCGAACGAACGAATGGCGAATGTATAATATAAACGAGTATATTCGCGTCTGTGAACACGTACAAATTTTCTTTGATAAACCACTTTATGCAAAAACAAATCGGAAACTTAAAACATTCGGTTCGGATTCGATATGCCGTGCATGTTTTCTAAATTGCAATACAACGAAAACAAAAAACTTACATTCGCTATTTATTCGTTGTTAAGATGACTAATTAATATCGGAATGCACCGTATTTTAATAAATAATGACAACTACATTCTTAATATAATCTGTAAAATTATCAGATCCGTCCGAATCAGAATATTTTATAAATATTGAAGAAGGCGAATGTGTATTATTTAGAGTGTCTTCCCTAGGCGCCGCCATCTTTTTATCACGAATATCAGAATGCAGCCTCAATCACGGCCACCTGAAAAATGATTTTAATTTTTCAGAAATTATTTCAGAAATTATTCTGCCGTACGATAGATCGGATAGATATCTCAGTTTGCCGCATATTTTGCAAGTTTCAGGGTTACAAAACTATTATATATTCTCTCAGGGAAAACTAAAAATTAATATTAATACTCTACAAGTTCCGGTCTGCAATAAGCATTTTAAGCTTTAAAGCTTTAAACCTAAGAAATTAACCAATCACATTCGAATATGAAGAGAATAATCAAGTGTTATCGTTCCAATTTCTTAAGGTTTGAGGCTTAAAACAACTATTGTACTTTATTGTAAAATCGGGAGTAACGCAAAAACGTAATTTACTGCATGCTATTTCTCGCCTGTGATCATCAAAATCAATATGGCTGCCCTAGAAAGCCCGAATCTTAACAAAAAGTAATTAAGGTTCCGGAATAGTCGTTGTATATTATAGGTCTGTTCGTTTTCGTTGCACCGCTGAACTAGTGCAATAAGTTGAAGTGAGAAAACATATACTTGTCTCGCTTCAACTTATTGCACTAGTTCAGCGGTGCAGCGAAAACGAACAGACCTTATCCTTGTTTAGTGTTGTCAGAAGCGAGAAAAAAATGCATGCCAAGATTTTCTGCGTTATATTCTAGAAAAAAAAATATCTCCAAAATATAACATTTTTTGTAATCGATTCAGCACACTTGTGAAATCGGACAAACACTTATCTTTTACTCAAATAATAATTAAGAAGTAGTCGCAAAAGATTTATTTGACATGCAATCTTTTCTCCAACTTCTTTTTTCATGATTTTGTCAATGTTAATTTAATTTTCCGACTGCTTATTGATTGTCGAATAAGAGAAAAGTGTTCGTCCGATTTTACAAGTTTGCCGAATCGGTCACAAGTGTTATTTTGTAAATACATCTTTTCATTTGAAGGTATAACGCAAACAATTTTGGAACATTACTCACTTCCGAAGTCGTTAAACAAGAACGGACAGTCACAACGATTATTTAAAAAATTTGAGCCTTAGAAAATTAATTTCTGAAATGAAAATTAAAATCATTGTTATTATTTGAAATAAAATATATGTGACGTATAATGTATATTGACTATGACTTGTTGAATTTGAAGCAATTTGACAACATGTGAAAAGTTACATAGTTGTTGACGTTATCACTTCAATTTCGAGCGTAAGAGAAAGGACGGGACTCGATCTTTAAAGTTAGGAAAATTTCTTTCTGAAAACTGAATCTCACAAAGGTAAAATATATGCTATTTTTTCGAGTAATCTTTATGTGAAGCATCACCATTACACATATCCTTTTTGATTTCATCACTAATCTCGCTGCACCTTGTATAATTGTCACATTGTGATTTTTAAATATTATAAAAAATAATCGTTTCGAATATATATATCGATCATAGTACGTTTGTATTAGAAATTTAAATCACAGATTTTTTACGCATTTAGATTAAGAAGTAAGCATCTCCGTAACGAATTTATTGTAATTTTATTAAAGTACGGATACTAATATGCGCTCCAATGTATACCATAAGATTGGAAAGTATTCATAAATAAATTACGATGTATTGTACGAACTGTGTAAGTATAAGAATCGATACAAGTGAAATCAGAGCATACATGAATAAAACTGCATATTTAATTTGATGACAAACACAATTGACAAAGATAACTTTAATTTCTCAAATTAATTAACTATTCATCATAATAATTTCACACGATCAAATGTGAAATGATGAAAGAATGTTGTCCTCAGCAAGACTACTAACAAATAATATTTGATTTATTAGCTAAAAAAAAATATCGAATTATCTTCGTTGCGACAAAATTATATACTATTACTGCTTACAAATAAAAGTATTTTAATTACGTTAGAAATGGAGCTTTGTTAGCATTACGTAAGTAGAAAATTTATATTAATGATTTGAAATAAATTCGAAGATATATATATATATATATATCGCGTTCGACGCGATTATCGAATGAGATTGCGCGAACGAAAAATAATACAATGTGATTGCACAGATCGGTACTTTCGCACACAATTGTCATAATCGTAAACACAATATATATATATATAGTGTATGGTGTCACTTTCAAGCTTTCATCATGGCGGCCATTTTTTTCAATAGAAGTCAATTTTTTCTTGAAACAAAACTTGTAGCTGGCAATGAGACGAATACAACGGTTTTTTTTAATTTTTGTAATTGGATAATTCTGTACAGAGTTACACCGGTTTCAAAGTTTATAATTTGCTGCCGCTAAAACGATCACTACACATACCTCGTTCTCATCATCCATATTTTTGTCTCCTACGTGTTAAGTAAATACATTTATTTAAGAGCTCAACAGGGTAATTTGCATATATGTAATATTGCTATATGGCTAACGCAGCTTTTAGCAGGACCACATTACGGCAAGTTTAACTACATACAGTTGCGACAGTAGCTGTAACGGCTTCTTTGATGTCAGTGGTCATCGATCACGTGACTGTTGGTCATGTTGTGAGTGTACGGGCGCTGAATTTGAACGACATCAAGAGACACAGTCTTATTATTAAAGAACTTGAGAGTTTTATACATCACAAATGCAAAGAACATACTAAATATCACAATAATTAAAATTATTTATTTACTTAAAGTCTATAAATATTAATATCATTAGGTCTGTTCATTTTCGCTGTACCGCTGAACTGGTGCAATAAGTTGAAACGAGACAAGTATATGTTTTTTCACTTTTCTTAAGTTTCCTCACTAGTTCAGCGGTGCAGCGAAAACGAACAGACCTAATGTGACACGTCCGCCATATTCTTGGTTGTACGGTTAACACATGCGCAGAAGAAAATCGAACCCTCAATTTCCCAGCACTGTTGCAACTCTGTAATTAAACTGTGTTCTTAGATCAATGATCAAGAGACATGGTTTGTGTCAATCTGAATTCGCGATGCTGATTGGTCGTGCCGCATTTGAGGCCGTGCCGGCTTTGGGGTTTTAGGGCTTTTGGATGCGTTCGAGGAGACGCTATAGGTTTAACTAATATATTTAATAATAAAAATAATAATTTATAAATTTTTAATATATTAATATATTAACAGATATTAATATATTAATATATTAACAACATTAATATGTAACAGAGCAGCATAATTGTGATACTGCGACACTTTTGTTACGTAAGATATATATTAAAGGTTCTAAAACGTATGTTCTTCGAACATTCCCATTTTGTTTGAATATAACCAAACCAAGTTCCTCGAACGTTTACGTGCTACTTGAGCAAGCTACAAAAATATATTTGCTAATAGGTTACAGGTACACTAAACAACGATGAATATAAATACGAACTTTGTCGCGTGGTGTATCCAATATAATCTGAAATTCATAATATTATTTTTAACTTTAACATAAAATTTCAAAATTTGAATGAAAATTTGAATTTCAACATTTGCATCACTTTTTCTTATATTTCACACAAAGGTGTATTATTTCATCGAATTAAAGAAAAATAAATCGCACCTCTTCCATTTGATACGACTGGCTTCCAAAGTACTGAGATCCTCCTTGAATAGGTAAAGGCGCATACCTTTGATAATATTGTCCACATGTTTCAGCCAGTTGAAACCTTTCAAATTAAAATTAAATAGAAGTTGATCATTTTCGCTCATGCTTTGCCACATTGCATGAACGTTATTGTCGGTATAAGTCCATTCTCTGACCAAGAAGTATTCGACGCTGTTGCAATAATCATGAATTCGTTTGTACAATTTCCACATTCTGAAACAAGTGAAGTAACGTTTACACGAGTACTTTTTCATAGACACGGATAGAGTTTCGTATACCTTTGTCGAATACCTATGCATCTTCCAAAGAAATCGATAATTAAAGCAGGTAATAGGTGGCCGAACCAAATGCATATTGTAAATATAACTTTGTTTTGGATCAGTGAGAGTCGGTACCCAATAGCAACTTTTTATCGGGTATTTTTGGTAGCTTAATTGCGCGTAAAAGAAAAAATCTCCATACGTCAAAGGCGCGTCGTTTGTCGATACATAATTATAAATTAACATATTGTCGCCTCTCCTGCAATTAGGAATGATATAGGGTGAAATGCAAGAACTATTCACAGTAAAAAAAATATACAAATATATATATATTAAAAATCGAACTGTACGACGGGTCGAAGAATTTAAAAATGAAAGAAAATATATTTTGTCTCAGCGCTGAAGCATATGAGAAGCGAGATTTATACATGAATGTAATCGAAATCAGAAATCATCAGCGAATTTACCCACTAAAAACGTGTAAAATGCTTGTAAAAACGAAATGTTCATCGTGCTGAATCATACCTCTGTGGCTGATTGAATACATCCCACGCCCTGGCAATTAAAGCATTTATGGTAATGTCGACAGGTGTTACACTTGACTTACAGTCGGAATTGCACATGATAAATCTTAGTAGACCTTTGGAAACAGGTGCTAAATTCCTATCGAAGAGTGATAGTTGTCCACCCATCCCACGAGCGGTTCACGAGCGATATTTGAAACTAAAAGGAAGAAAGAATTGAAGGATTTTGCAGAGATTTAAAAATGAGTGAAAGAAATGAAAGAATTTTGCAGAAATATTAATTGCACACATATTAGTATAGCGTTTGATGGACTGATAGAATCCGAAGAATCTCTCGAATCGACATATTGTTAATTTTCTGACAACTTTTTCAAGTAACTGATTTCTCACCTGCAGGTAACCGAAATATTCCGATCGGTAAACTCTCACCATTATTTTTAACAACTATTTCCGCTATCGCTTTTGTAAACGTGTAAGAGTTGGGCCACTGTGAAATATTTCTGTAAAAAATCTATAGTTCAAATTTTTCTCCCTACAAACATATTGCTTTCCTTTCTATATTGTAAAGTAATAAGAATATATACCTTGAGAGCGTCTCATTAATCATACTTTCGGACGATGTTTGTACCAATGTGATAAATTCCTCGGGTTTAATGAGATACTTGTAGAATCTCTCTTCGCCATGTTTGACAAGACAATTTGTATATATAGTCGATACGTGAATAAATGACTGCAAAGGAAAGATTAATAATATATCATATAATTAAATGACAATAAATGACAATAAATTGTATAGTAAAAAATTATAATGAATTAGAATAATAAGTTATAATAAATTAATATATTAAATAATAATGAATTACTATATATTGCAATAATAAATATATATTCGCCGGTTCAACAAACCTTCAAGTTTGGCATACATTTGGCCAAGTTCAACACAGCACGCGTGCTGACTACATTTAGTACTGTAGCTGATTTGATGTCGTTATTGAAGCGTATATTCGCCGCCAAATGGAATATTATTGATATCTATAATAAAATGTAAATGCAATCTTTACAATTTCAAAGATCACGCTCGGGATCAAACTTCAAGGATCAGACTTGCGAGAATCATATCCAATGAACACCATCAGTAACATCACATCAATGTTATATATATATATATAATTTCCCACTCAACAATGTAACTGTTACATAACGTGCGTTATATTTATATTATTGAGTGAACAAATATAACATTGATGTTTCGTTACTGTTCGTTGGTGTTTATTGGGTATGTATTTTTTGTACGAGAAATTTTTTTGTTGAAACTTCACGAATAGATTTTTTACCTCGTGTGTTAGTAAATCCGTGTCACCTTTCGTGAATCCCATGTCTACAATTCGCCGATCACCGGCACGATTTTTTCACGAAAGTTGGGCATCTCTTCCTTCAGTCGACCGAATAGCTATGGTTCCATCATACCATCACGTAAAAATAACTTATGATAATGTTGTAAAATATGATTATGTATTATTTATGCTTACGGGACTTTCAAATATCTCGTCCAGCCGAGTCGCGGCGCTCTTATCTTTTTTCGACCGCACCATTACGTATATCTTAGAGACGTCGGGACAACTTCGCAGCAATTTTTCGATCAAAATCTTCCCAAGGAAACCCGTTCCTCCTGATTTAATATATAATATTATATGTGTCGATGATACACAAGTTATCGCCCATCGTATCACATATGATCGCGTTGCATTCAGACACAATAAATACCTGTAATGAAGATCGACTGGCCCGCATAGAACGCTTGTATTGGCGTTTGCCGAATCGTGACGTTGCTGTCCCCACAATGGGCCATGTTAGATTGGTTGTAATCGCTGATGTCTTTAGCACAGGTTACATAGCACAGAAACATGAGAAATGTATAGTTAGTCGCGTATTGTTATTGTTAAAATAAAGGCATTTAGCGTTCGTACGGTAGATAGTACACCCCATGCTGAGTGCAGTAGCCTTAGTAAACATAGGTCGAAAACTCAATCGTTTCTGAGATATAAGCAATTTTGTATATTAGTAACTTCCCAAGCAGCACGTAAACGTTCGAGGAACGTTCGCTTTACGTTCACTTGGTTTTGTTATATTCAAACAAAGTGGGAACGTTCGAAGAACATACGTTTTAGAACCTTTAATATATATCTTACGTAACAAAAGTGTCGCTGTATCACAATTATGCTGCTCTGTTACATATTAATGTTGTTAATATATTAATATATTAATATCTGTTAATATATTAATATAATTATTTGGCAAGTCACCGGTTTACTTCTTTCGCAGAAATCGAAAATTGGCTCCTAACTTGGATCGCCTCAAAAGACGAGACATTTTTTCGAGATGGAATTCGAAAATTGCCTGAGAGGCGGGAAAATGTAATAGCCAGCGATGGACAATACTTTCATTAATCTGTTCATTCATTTTGTTCTGAAATAAATGCATTTTTGACCACAAAAAATGGCCTGAACTAATTTTTACTCCCAATATATTCAGAATATACGATAATTTTTGACACATAAATTTTCGCAGTTATTTCAATAATTAAAAACATTACTTTGAAAGTGGCCTAATTCCAATCCATTACTGATAACGTCCGAAAGTGCGGATTTTCAAATGTCCGAAGGCAGTGATGAAGGTAATTTTAATTAATCAATATTAATTAATATTTAAAAAGTTAACCTCATTTTTTGGACAGTTGCTTTAGTTGAATAATCAGAACGTTTAATTAATGCAGTGAAAAAAATTTACAAAATACACACAATTGAATTTAAACTTAAAATCTTAAATTATAGAAATTATTACACCCATGGGGAAGAATGAAACAAGACCGTTTAATTCAGAGAGTGAAGAAGAATTAGCAACTAATGATGTCAACAAAAAACGAAAAAGAATGAGAATTGTAGAAAAACATTCGTCATCAGAGGATGAAGATACAGATGACAACAGAAAAGAATGGTGACACACACGAGGTCTGGCTATTAAATAACGAGACTGCTTATGAAAAAGAGTTTTATTTTAAAAATTATTCTACAATCGAATGCCCCCCTTCAATGTACTCCCTTCCCCTTGCCACACACCGTTCCATTCTTTCCATTGGTCAAAGCAATGCTGGAAGTCTTCTTTTGTAAGTGTATTTAAGAGCTCCACCGATTTTCGCTTCACCTCTTCCATCGACTCGAACCGGGTTCCTTTTAAGACAAACTTGACCTTTGGAAATAGGAAAAAGTCACAGGGTGCTAAATATTCAGGCGAGTACGGCGCGTGTTCGAGCACTGGAGTGCCTCTAGCGGCTAAATAACGCTTCACAGACAGCGCGTTATGGGCAGGTGTTGCATTGTCCTGGTGCAAGATCCACGACTTGTTTTTCCGACTTGTTTTTCTGACAGTTTTTCTGACAGTTTCTTTATCGGCGTTTACAGTCGATACGTGAATAAATGACTGCAAAAGAAACATTAATAATATATCATATAATTAAATGACAATAAATGACAATAAATTGTATAGTAAAAAATTATAATGAATTAGAATAATAAGTTATAATAAATTAATATATTAAATAATAATGAATTACTATATATTGCAATAATAAATATATATTCGCCGGTTCAACAAACCTTCAAGTTTGGCATACATTTGGCCAAGTTCAACACAGCACGCGTGCTGACTACATTTANGATACGTGAATAAATGACTGCAAAAGAAACATTAATAATATATCATATAATTAAATGACAATAAATGACAATAAATTGTATAGTAAAAAATTATAATGAATTAGAATAATAAGTTATAATAAATTAATATATTAAATAATAATGAATTACTCAGCAATCATCCTAATGCTCATACGACGATCTCCGCGCACAATTTCATTGATTTAGATCACTGTTTGCGGAGTTGAAAAAGGGACAGGTCGACCTGGACGTTGGTCATCTTCGGTGCTCTCTCGGCCTTCAGAAAACCGTTTATACCATTCGAAAACACGCGCACGAGATAGAGAATTCTCACCATAGGCCTCTTTCAACAAGTTATAGCACTCAGTCGGAGTTTTTTTTTTATTTAACGAGAAATTTCACATTGATCCGTTGCTCGTGTTTTTCGTCACACATTGTTATCGGCACGAGAAAAAAATACGTTCGTTTCTAACCTCTATAGAAAAAATACTACTACAGCGGCGAAAACGAGTTTTCGTACTGAAATAGTAGACACTTCCACCTATCCAACGCTGCATTCGTTTCCCCCCCTTCCCCTCTAGGACGACTTCTGCGCGCGCAGTTTCGTTATTTAATAGCCAGACCTCGTGCATCCAAAAAGTGTTCAACTTCCCGGTCTTCTTCTCGCGCCTATGCCGTCGGGAAGCGACGGCAACCGACTCGGACTTCTCTCGCAACTCTACTTAACCCATTAACTGCCAAATTTCTTTTTTTGAAATTTTTGGCCTGATAAGTTATATATATGCGCAAAAATGGTGTAACAGTATAATTATATATAATTATAATAATATAAAATCCCCAAATGGGGATCGTGACGGCTTAATTTACCCGCGGCTGTACAGAGTTCTCGTTCACCCACTCGCCACCGGAAGTTCGCCTCTCCTCCTCTGGATATCGTCCCTCGGACACGGCAGCTTTGCTCGCTCGTTCGTACGTCTATCTAACTCGCCGTCGGGCCGCACAGTGACGAGTAGCTCGTCACGTAACGCAAGAGGCAGCCGTCGCAAGGATCTATCACATCGTTCGATGCGGCTTCCGATTGGTCCTGCCGGCTAGATCACCCGTATTAAGGGTCCTCTGCGTCTGTGTTGTTATCTCGACGCTTATTTATCCTTGTTTTTCCCCGTGACGACCTTCGGCAGCTATTGGGCTCGCAGCCCTTTGAAAGGATTTCCTCCGGGGTCCTCCTTCGCATAATCTGCGACTAGGTTACAGGGTCTTTCTTAGCGGCCATTCCCGCTATTCATTATCAGTCGTCCGTTCGGGAAAGGGAGATCTTCCCGCCCTTTCGTGTGTCGCCCTAACCGTTCCTTCCGAGTCCTTGCTCTCTTACGTCCTTGGCTCCTTCCGACCGCTCCGTTTCCTGTCTGCTTCCTTTCCTCCGGTATTCTGGCTCGGGGTGTTCTTACACTCAAAAATATATATATATAATAGCCGCGGGGGTCATGTCTCGTGCGCAAACGGCGCACGAAACCAAAAATCTGTAAACTCGGTTGCCTTCTCTTACGAGAAGGCGCGAGCCTCCGGCTCCTCCTCAGCCAGGCTACGGCCTGAGTGACGAGCGAAAATTTGCATCGTCACAACCTTGAGCAAAAATCCTTGACCGAATACAGATTTATCTGAACAATGTTTTACAAATAATTCTAGACATTTTTGAGCTATATTTAAGTATCGTTCAGATTTACAAAGCTTTTCCATAGAGAGAATTCTAACAGTTGAATGAAGCAAAAAATAAATCTTAAAAAGAGCCTCAGTAAGTACATCTTGAAAAACTACAGAAAATAAGTATATCAAGATAAAACGCAGCTCTGTAGCTTTAAAACGCTTTAAAAATATCAAAGATCTACGCTTTCGAACAAATTCACTTGGAATATAGATTCTCAAAACTTTAAGTCTATCCGATATTACTTTAATATCAGCAGCTTTCAATCTAACTTTACTATCCCTCTCTTCAAACGTCCATAAAAGTAAACGTTTGGTTATACCTAACTTATCTAGAAATAGATGCATAGGCTCCAAAACAAATTGAGAAACATTTCAGTATTTATGGCAGTGAGAGGAGAATTACCTATATGCTGATCTTTATCAAATTTTTCACTAAAAGAAGTATTAGTGCGAAAAGATAAAATTACAGGGCTATAATATACTTGTTTCCCATCATATTCACCCTCATTAATACAACGTTCACAAGCACTGAATCCATTGTGACCCTTGATTTGTTTTAAATAAGCTCTAGCAGGAGCATCACGTATATAGGCTCTGATATGCACCTTATATTTTTGCATCTCATAATAAAAACCATTTAAGAGATGTTTCGTCTCTTGGATGAAGTCTTGCAAAAATGCATGCAAAGGATAAGGTTTGTCATTGCCTACAAATAAACCTACAATAAAGGGTCTTGAATCTATTAGGTCAGGACAGCGAGCAAGAATAGGTCACGCATTAATATTTGAACTTTTGGAACAAGGAAGTCCATCAATATTTATAGCAATGGCAATTGAAGTTGGAACAAAGCTTCAATTACAGATTTTTTCACTTTCCAGTCTTCGCTGGATTCCTTTGTCAACGCTAACCTGATGATATTTTCCATTATGTAACTTTTTATACTCGTATATTAACACGTTAACTGCCACGCGCATTTCGGAGGAAATCTCCGTCAGGCCAAATCCATTAAAATTTTTTGATAAGAAATATTTAAGTATATTAATTATACGATCCTGAAATTATTTATTAAACTATGTAATTTTTTTAGTTTTATATCGTACTTTATACTGTCAGTCACCGGTGACTGACGCGGCCCGAACGGAAAGTTCAGTGTCAGTCACTGGTGACTGACGTGGCAGTTAACGTGTTAAGTCGGATGGCGTCTTAACAATTGTTCTGGGGTCTCGAGGTAATGTCATAATGATCAGGTCTGAGCATATCTAAAAGACTTTTCAAATCAAGAGTGACAGATTTGGATCCTGCATACCAATAACGTAAACGATCTATCAAAGGCTCTACAGTCTAACGGACGTATTAACTTATAAATAAATATAATAATCAAGATATAATAAAATTGTTAAAAATAATTGAGACGACAAGATATTAATATCTTTTAGTAATTAATATATTTTTTTAATAATTTGGCAATAGTATGCGGCGTTTACAGTACGACGTTCGTGAAGAAAATCGACGTGCGAAATACCTTCAAAGTCAAAAAATACAGTTGCAAGAACTTTTCAAGCTGAGAGCCGAGTTTTGGCTTTGACGGGTGCAGATTCACTTTTCTTTCGCCATTCCATACTGGCTTCTTTGGATTCTGGGGTGTAGTGGTGCACCTAAGTTTCGTCGCAAGTCACAATTCGGTGCAAAAGAGCTTCCTCTTCGGTTCTGATAGTGTGTGATGAAAACTAAGCGGGAGGAAAGATATGTGCTCCAAAGGGTTAATCAACTTTAATATTTTGGTTGGTGACCTCGAATAACGACGCAGTGCCGATAATTTTATTCGCGCGAGTTATTATTCTCTCTCTTTTTTCTTTCCGCGCGCGCGCAGTTGAAAGTAGAAGTATAGATTTCGAGTTAGCGTGTGCTTTAAACACGCACACGTGCGTGTGTCGTGCGAATGAAATATTTCTAAGCGCTATTTATAGAACGACGTCATCGCGCTTACGCGCTATCCACAGCTGGAGCCGAAGGCGGCCACATTGTTGCTTGCTGGTGCGATTCGAAGAGAAGCCGGATGTGGAAAATGTATCGTCCCGTGAAGAACATCGTGTGATTGTTTTGCGTTCGACGCGATTATTGAACGAGATTGCGCGAACGAAAGATAATACAATGTGATCGCACAGATCGGTACTTTCGCACACAAATTGTCATAATCGTAAACACAAAACGTAAACTTAAGGTAGTTTATCCGTAAATTTTCTCCGGAATCATTTTGGAAATTTTAACGATATATCAAACACGAAAACACGATATATACGTATATAAAATATTACAAACAGATTAAAAGATCAACCAAGGTTGAGATAATTTAAGTCAACGATAGCGCTATTTGCATATTTCACACGGGGAGAAATAATTTGCCGGCACAGCAAATTCTATGCTGTTGCAGCGAAATCTGTTAGTTACCACACGGATAGCGAAACGATTTGTTGAAGAATACTAATTGTCATTCGTCTGAATTATTTTGCTGAATGTATAAATTATTTTGCTGCGATTATAACAATTTATGTGCGAGAGGTTTTACGAAGGAAAAGTGAGAAAGAAGAGGACGTGAGCGTATTTGCTTAGCATCGATTGCCAAGCGGTCGTAATTCGGTCAGACAACCGGCGCATCGCTTCCTCTTCTATTCATCGCATGGATTTTTCACAACAGTCCGAGATTCGACGATTCTTTTTAATCAATTGCTCGGAGCCAGCAGGCTCGATTTTGAATATACCACATTGCGATTACCGCCACAACTATTTGCGACGATGATGGATCCATAATTGCGTCATCGACATTGCGACTTTGACTCAGTCCTTCGCGCGCACGTTTCTTTCCGAATTGCGCAATTATTTGCATACGCATAATTTGCGAGAATTTATTCGAGATATGCAGATCGACCGGTGTCCGACGCGCGTGTCATTTTACCGTCGCATTATTCAGTGCTATCCCGAGGCCGAAGTGAGGAAAATAGAAAAAAGAATTTCACCGTAATAACAAATTATAAATACAATAGCCTATATGTTTCTACTTTCTTCTTTCTTCTGGGTGTCCCAAACTAATCTCAGTTCCCGTGGTATACAAGTAGAACAGACGAAACTGAGCGGAAAAGTCCTATACCATTTTGCAAATAACACGCAAAATTCGGATTAATATATCTCTATATTTATCTCTATAATTATTATAATATATAAAAAGAGAGTTGGATAAATATATAAATATATCATAAAATACTGTGTTTTTTTAAAGGAAACCAATTTTTCAAATTTATTTTACCGAGCGGTCACATTATTACGTTTTTGTTCCTCTTCGACCAATTTCACTGTGTCGCCATATTTTTATAAATAATAATTAGTAGTAGAATAGTTTTCTAAATAATAAAAATTATAAATCATCGGCTAAAGTTCACCAGCTGTAGTGAACTTTCCAAATTCGGGCGACGTAATCACTCGCGGCCACCGAGGAAACGGACCTTGTACGCTTGTAAAAGTAAGCCGCACTATTCGGTCGTCAGGTCGACCGGTAGTTGCGCAGCAGCGGATCGATATAGGACCGTGATATCTCGACCGCCGTCTCTTATACAGAGCGTGCCAGAAATTCCAGTCGCCCGGCGCCCCGGATACGGAAGGAAGGATACGGATGGAAGGTACACTGAAAAGAAACTAGCAATATTTACTAAATGTACTTAGAGATTTCGATGGAATATTTGATAACTATGGTGAAATCTGATATTAATTATCAATTATTTAATTAGGCCTGCAATATGAACGACTTTTATTCAGAGTCGAATCGACAAAATAAAATAGTAATTGCTACCAAATATTTGATATCTGTTATTGAATGTTTGATAGTTATTATTAGATATTTGGTAAGTATTACGAAATTATTCACTTCCATTCTTATGAAACATTTGATAACTATTAGTAAATATTTATGACCTCTCTCTCTCTCTCTCTTCCTTTCGCTCACTCTTTACTTTTTTTCTCTTTCTTCATATAAGAACACATTATAAACACGAGATACAAAGACTTGACGAGAACTTGTCGATTTCTGTTTGATCACTAAACGTGCAGATTGAGCGGTCGGATTTACATTTATTTCGTGTGTTGTGTGTGTGTGTGTGTGTGTGTGAGGGAGGGAGAGAGAGAGAGAGAGAGAGAGAGATGAAAAGGTCTAATTTATTAAATGCCCGAATTGACGTTCTTCGACAGTTATACGGTGAAATCTTTCACAGAATCTTTCACAGAAATTATTAAATGTATTTTCTAGTCGATCAGGTACAAGAATATTGTGCAGGTCCATCATCGAAGTCGAGCGTGGCTAGTAGGATGGATGATCGGCCGCTTATCGGAATCGAAACCACGAAAGGATATGAAGTGATGATTTTTTTTCTTCTGTGTACGTTAGGTTTTAGCGAGGACCAGTCTTTTTTTTTAACACTCAACATAGAGAAAATGGTTAAAAGTTTTTTTATCAAATTTTGTATAAAATACTTTTTATCGGGATTAGGAGGTCCCTATTGCATGTTGTATGAATATTAATATAACGTTACATTTAAGGTTCCTGGGATGTTAATGGAAATGAGTTTAGACGAACATTTTTATGTTAATGACTTAAGTTTATTAATCTCCGTGGAATATTACCTATCTTACCATTTAAGGTTACCTTAATCTTACTAGGATATTGATGTGCTGACGAGGGTAGCGGTTAATCCAAACAATAAATTAGTCGGAAACAAGTCCGGGGAAAATAAAATTAAATAAACATAGGAATATTAAATTTAAATAAACTTTTTTCATGTGCTAATCCAAGTAGAATAAAAGTCACTTAAAAATTAAAATGTAAAGTTGCCGAAATATTGAAATAAGGTTCCATTAACTTTCTGATAATATTATAATGTAAGGTTATACAATAAGCAGTGTTTGCCTCAGATGATTTCAAATTCATCTAGATAAAGGTAAGATGAAAATCCGGAAAATTTATCTTAGATGAGATGGAGATGATTCCGCTTTTGATCTATCTAGATGAAAGATAGTAACACTATTTATTTAGATAATTTTTCACATGATATTGTTTTCATAAAAGATTTTATAAAAATTTATAATAAAAATTACGCAGATTATAAAATTGCACAACGGTTAAATAATTCGTCAACGTAATTGCTCTAAATTTAAGGATCTATCCAAAAAGACTATTAACTGCTCACTTACAGTCGACAGTTTGATATGGGCTTAAAGTGGATTGATCAATTAAAACAAATATAAATATATTTTGTCTCTCTTTAACTTATTGCACCAGTTTAGCAGTGCAACTAAAAGGAACAGACTGAAGACGATAAAACCGAAATTTGTTGATTCGTTGAAATCTAATTTCCAATCCCTAGTATAATACTAGCTTAACGCACAGGTTCATATTATTTCATTCATTTTTTCGAAAAGTGAGTTCAGAATATGGACTATAATATCATTTCAGATAATTTTTAGATGCGACAACATGTTTTTTAATCTAAGACGAAGTTGAATATATTTTGTATTTCTTCCATCTAGATAAAGATAAAGATGATCTATTTATTTATCTGGATGATTATTTAGATAATTGTATCTATAATGGATACCGGCAAACATTGAATGGAGGTATTAGAAAGTTGCTCGATCTTTAAAAACCGCGAGATGCTAAGCTGCGAGCCAGGAGCCGTCCCAGTGCGCGACGTTTCACTCTGAGAAGAAGGTCGATCTTGAGCGATCTCGTCGATCATGAACGATGAACCATCTCTATTATTTTTTATTTCATCGGCTGTGAAATCGATTCCGAATCGGCAAAGCGGCGGATCGAGGAACAAACTGATGGGTCGCAACTTCTTGCTGAGAAAAAGACTTTTAGAGCGTCCTGTATATATTCTAAAATATATCGCACCTCTGCTAGAAGACGGTCACGTCTCCGAAATTATCAAATTTGAGTTGTTGCCACGATCGTGGCAGGAAAATATTCCCGTTTTCTAGCAAAGGTGCAATATAAAGTGCGATAAATATTTCGCTCCCTCCTTCGCTTTCTTCTTCTCCTCTTCAAGATTTTTTCCTCGTCAGAGAAACCCGGCAGAAGAAGAAAATGTGGAAAAGGAAAAACGAGAGGCAACTCGAGGCAGTCGAGGGCGCCCACCCGAACGACGAGGGGGTGGTGCGCGCCCGAAGGGTGAACGCCGGAGAACGGACTCTCTCTCTCTCTCTCTCTCCCGCTCGCTGTCACTTTGGCGGAGGTCGCCCCTCCGCCGATGTGAGAGAGAGAGAGAGAGAGAGAGAGAGAGAGAGACGTCAGCGTGTCGGCGCGATCGGCCGGTTAATCGAAAGTCAGACAGCCGCGGACCGTCGCCGCCGACGCGCTCCGCTCGATGGCTGTTGTTGCGTCGCGCCGCACGCTTTCGATTTGCGCGAGTGCAAAAGGTAGGCGTCGTCGCGGCCTTTGTGTCGTGTTGTTGTTGTTGTTGTCATCACCGTGTTGTAGTTCACCGTCGTCGTCATCGTTGTTGTGTGTATGTGTGTCAAATGAGGAACTGAACGAAAAGATACGCGCGTCACGTTTATTTTTTCTTCGGAACGCGTGTTGAGCGTTTACTTGTGTGACATTAACATGGTGTGATAATTCGTTATTGATTGATACGCGTTCGATGGGTGTATTCGATATTCCGATTTTATCGACGTGATTCACTTTTGATCCGTCCGATAAACGGAACGGATTAGATTAATACAAGTGTGCGTGAGAGGGAGGGGAAAGAGAGAGAGAGAGAGAGAGAGAGAGAGAATGGATGGAAGAAGAAGGGAGGAAGTGAGAAAGAAAAAGAAAGAAGGAGAAACGCGGCGCCAATGCGTCCAAAACGGACGCAATGCGCAGAGATATTGCGGTCCAAGATGGTACGGGGAAGGATGCGTGCATGCGCGCTTGTTGTGTGTATGTGTATGTTAAACGAGACGTCTCTCCCCGTACTTCTCAAATCGTTGGCCGTTCGGCGACTAATTAATCCGAATCCGCTAAGCAATCGTTCCAGTTAGCGCAGAAACGGCGTGGTTCGCGTGGAGTCAAGAGTACTCCGACTTTCATGCATACCTTGTGAGCGCGTAATATTATTTATTATTGAGTAATATTTCTGAAATATTGACAGACGGTTATACGTCAATCCTTGATAATATTTAAGAAACAATATTATTTAACGTTGTTATAATATTAGCTAAATCGGAAAGTTCCGTCCGTTTTTTTGCAAAAAGTATGGTTTTATTTAAGAAACAAAATGAAAAAGTACATCAATCAAAATATTCTCCTCGTTAACAATGACTTTTTCCCATCTTTCGGGCAGCAAGCGAATTCCAAGGCGAAAGAATGACTCATTTTTGGAGACTATCCAGTCAGAGACCCATTTTTCGACGTCTTCATCAAGAATTGAAGCGTTCTTCAGCAAGTGCGTGTGCCATCGACCGAAACAAGTAGTAATCGGGAAGGGGCACAGTCTGGTGAATAATCCGCATGGGGTAGCACTTCTCAGCGAAGTGCTTCTAACGTTTCCGTACAGGTTTCGTGACGTGAGGCCGAGCGTTGTCATGAAGCAAAATCATTTTATGCTACCTCTCATGCTACCTTTTATATTCTGGTCGTTTTTCGTGCAATGCTCGGCTCAAACGGATAATTTGTTCTCGGTAGAGATGCCCTGTGACTGTTTGACCAGATTTCAACAGTTCATGATACATTACACCCTTCTGATCCCACCAAATACAAAGCATTGCCTTCTTTCCGTGGATATTCCGCTTTGGTGTCGATGTTGAGGATTGGCCGGAGTCGCAAATGGTTTTTCGACGTTTGGGGTTGCCAAAATACATCCCTTTTTCATCCCCAGTGATGATACGATGCAAAAACACCTTTCTTTGTTGCCTAGCAAGCAAAATTTCGCAGGTGGTTTTTCGCCTTTCGATGTCTCTTGGTTTCAGTTCAAATGGGTCCCATTTTCCTTCTTTGTAGACCTTTCCCAAGGCTTTCAAACGATCGGAAATGACAGATTGAGCACAATTTAACGCTCCTGCAAGTTGTTTTTGCGTTCGACATGGGGCTTTATCCACCAATGCCTGCAATTCTTCGTCTTCGAATGCTCTTGGCCGTCCAGAACGCTCTTTGCCCTCCACATCAAAATCATCACTTTTAAAGCGTCGAAATCATTCTCTGCATGTTTTATCGGAAGGAGCACTATCACCATAAACTTCTACAAGCATTCGATGAGCTTCAGCTGCAGTTTTCTTCCATTTGAACCAAAAAATTAACATTTCGCGCAAATGACGCTTATTTGGCTCAAATTTCGACAATTTCGGTGCATTAAGAAGCAATGTTACTGATGCCAACGTATACCTTTATATACTGAATATTATTGACAAATGGTAAAACTAAAAAATTAAGCTTGTTTTAGACATTAGAGTTACCGACAGTTCTAGCTACAACTACTCGCCGCTAGATGGACGGAATTTTCCGATTTATTTAATATTATATATTTTTTAATATTATATATTTTAATTAATTCAACTTTATGTGTGTGTGTATAATTGTAATTTTTTATTTCAAATGTATTGCAATACCAATTGTTTTATTCTTCAAATAAAGTCGAGATAATTTTGTGTAAAAATACGTTTTATACAAAAAAAAATTATACTTATGTACCCAGACAGCACAATGTCCAAAATTGGGACATAAGACGTCTTTTAGATGTCTTAAAAACATCTTAAAAATGTATTATATTAAGACGTCTAAAAGACGTCTCATGTCCTGATTTTGGACATTTGCGCTGCTGGGTATATATATATACATATTTTTATTTATTTATATGTATGTTTCTATATTCTTATTATTATTATTTTATATTTTTTTAATATTCTAAAAACATTTTTATAATATGCCAAGAATATTATATGAAATGGACATATCAAATCGATAGAACATTCCTACAATATTAAGAAATATTATATGACATTCTTGGAATATTATAAAAATATTATTTTAATATTTAATAATATTCATATAATATTCTAGGAATATTATGCGCTTACAGGATAACACCGTTCCGACGCGACGTGTTTATGAAATGGAAGGACGGGAGTATTAGATCACGAGAAAGTGAGTGGCCAGTGGAACGCGATGAACGCATGTTGTGAATAATTTTTTCTTTCACGGGAGGATAATAACATCGATGATATGTTATATTTTCTCTCTTCTTTTATTTCAATTTTTTTTTACGCGAAGCATTTTACTTACGAAAAGATTATTAGCATATTTTAGGACAGCGAAAGAATCTCCCTCGCGTGATGAAAGTCGGCCTTTTGCCCTTCAGCGGTTTAATCGATATCCAGCAGCACATTTGGAACGGTTTTATGATTGCAACGTATACGTGTGTGTGTGTGTTTGTGAGTGTGTGTGTAAAGTAGAACGGCGAATGTAACTATTGACCAATGAGAGGCTGCTTAATACGCATAGAAACCGTTTTCGTGAACGATCCTGACTTGGACTTTGTTTTCTGCGATCGATCGATGCGGCTCTTTGCGGTTAACGGCACTTAAAGCGTAGTCTACAATGGACAGTAGAGGAATATGTTCATAAGAAGTGAGAATAAGAGATTAACCAATCACATTCGAACGTGAGGAGAATAATCGACTATATGGTTCGTTAATTTTTTACTCTTACTTCTTGTAAACATTGCCCTACCGCTCATTATAGACCACGTTTGAACCATATAAGCGTGTAATATTCCTAGAATATTATATGAATATTATTAAATATTAAAATAATATTCTTGGCATATTATAAAAATGTTCTTAGAATATTAAATAAAATAATAATAATATAGAAACATATATATATATGTATGTATATATATAATTTTAAATAATACATATATATATG
Source organism: Dinoponera quadriceps (assembly GCF_001313825.1). Lineage (NCBI taxonomy): Eukaryota > Metazoa > Arthropoda > Insecta > Hymenoptera > Formicidae > Dinoponera > Dinoponera quadriceps. Next base: position 70,000 of record NW_014558172.1, read on the forward strand.
TATATATATAATTTTTTTAACATAAAACATATTTTTACACAAAATTCTTTCGACTTTATACATATAATAAAACAATTGATATTGCAATACGTTTGAACTATATATAAAAACTGCAATTATATATATTATACATATACATAGAGTTGAATATTTAAGAAATATGTAATATTACAATAACATTAAATAATATTATTTTTTTAATATTATTAGGAGTGGACGTATAACCATTATAACCATTTATTAATATTCCAGAAATATTACTTAATATTAAATAATATCACGCATTTATAGGGTAGGACCGTCTACAATAATCGTAAAGTATGCAATAAGATGTAAGCAGTAAGCTTGATCAACCACAGTCGATTTATTTTTGGAATATACGAATTTAATTGGTCAATTAGCTTACCGCTTGTGTCTTACTACATGCGGCTATTGTAAACGGTCTTTAAGGTTTTTGCACGTAGATTGCCGTAAACGGTAAGACTTAAACAGTAAGAAAGTTGATCAACTAATCGGTATATTTTTTTTAGATTTACGTATTCCAAAAGATTCCGATAGAAGTATCGACAAGTTTGGCCTTAAGCAGAAATAACTAGGATTTCAACCAGTTGACCAATCACATGCCTAATGTAGAAGAATCTTTTTTTGAACATGATTGAATGATATATATACATATATTATATATATGTGTATGTATATATATATGATATATACATATGCAATATGTGGTTACATAAGTTTGTCCGGAGATGTTTTAGCAATTGAGTCAACAGAGATCGTCTGCCGAAAAATTAGTATTCTTCATACAAGGACACATTATAAACACGAGATACAAAGACTTGACCAGAATTTGTCGATTTCTGTTTGATTACTAAAATAAAACAGCACTGTTCGCGGTTAGTAGTTGGACGGATGTCCACTACGAGATCGAAACTGCGGAAGATTTCTTCACATATAAAATGAAAAAAATAAATCAAAATGAAGTAAGAATATCAAGCTATCTTAAGATAATTTACTTAGAACGATAGAATTTTTTTTAGTAAATTGATGCTAATTACCTAAAATAATTTTCCTTACAGACTATATTATTTAATAATAGTTGCCGAATATATCTCATTTTCTGCTACCAAGATTTGATATTAATTACCAAAATTTAGTTTAACGATCTAAATCTATAGTTCACGCGACTAAATCTTGATTCTTAAAACTATATATTTCTTTCATACAATCAAATTATCTCATAACTGTAACCGTTGCCGTAACGTTTGGCCTTCAATATTTCGCCGAATTATTTAGTAACAGTTACTAAATTTTGTTATATACTACCAAATCCTTTCAGTGTAGACATCCTCAATTTATTTATTGAACATTCGCATACATACAATTAACTTTAATTTGAATCATCGATTTTTCTCATTGGCGAACGATCGTGACGTAAGCGCCGTTCTGGCCGTGAATACACTATGTGAATGACATGTTCTTTTTCTCTTTTTTTTTTCTAACTACCAGAAGATACCGGAGCGTCTGACGCATCTCGAAGCGACAACGCTCCCGATCGGGACGTCTTCCCTGGAAAACGCTATCCGTGTCGAGTCATCGATAGGACACTTCGTGGTCTCGTAGAGTGAGACACAGCACAGGTGCGATACATTGAGATAGTAAACCGGATTCAACAGGCGATAACGTGAGAAATAAAGTCGAATGAAGTACAGTAGATTAGATATTTATTTGCTTTAGGATACTCCACATAGCATATAGTATAATTGATAACAAAGTATAGACGCGTATAGACATGTGATAAAACACGCAAGGAGAGGAAACAGCAAAAAAGAACGAAAAGGAAAGAAAAGAAAAGAAAAAGGTATATGCGCTCTTGCAGTTAATTGAAATACACGTTACATCGCGAGTGAAGATTTTCTATTTATCGCGATAACTAATCAATGTTCTGCTTTCTGGTAAGAACTAGAACTAACAACATTTATATAATATAATTTAAGCCAATAAAAATTTCAGTAAGAAAACAAGTCTAAAGAAACGGAATGGAAAAAAAATCGTAATTTAAACGTTTTTACCGGCACTTTCATTGTCCAAGAAACCGAAACCGAAACTTTGATTAAATATTTAAGTGGACTGGAACTGGAACTGGATCGATATTTTCATTCTGTCCGGGTGCCTGGCTCGGCCTCACGTTCAAGCGATCTCTCTCGAAATTTGTCGACGACAGTCGGACATTTTTTCGAAACAACCGTGGCCGCCGTTAACATTAATAAACGCCACCAGCATCGAGCTGATTGCAAAGAGACATTACTTAAAATATTTTGAAGTTTAATTTTCTACTGTATACTAAGAAAGAGATAGAGAGAAAGGAATAGTGAAAGTGAGACAAGGGAAAAGAAAAAATCAACGCGTACGCTGGTTCGGCTTGTCATGTTGGCGGCGATTAAAAGTGAACGTGCACGTTTACTACGTGTTTGTCGGCGTGTAGCGAAAGCGTAACGGAACTCGAGTGAGCGAAACGTTCACCCAAATATCGGTCGCATTGTTTCACTCTTAAACACCGCTGTGCGTCGGTCAGCAAACCCGTCGATTAGAGACGAGCGATACAACCCCAACGTATCGATACATTGGATCGATGTATCGTATCGATACGTATCGTGGATAGAAATATCGATATACGTAATGTATCTAATGTCTTGTGTCGATATCATCAATATCAATACATGAATTACATAAAAATATTGGATTAAAAGCAGGATTAGGAAAGTTATCGCTAAAAAATTACGTCGTTACAAAATCACTGAAAAACTAACTATAACGGTAATGGCGTTATAAATAACGCGTTACTTTTTACAAGTAACTCTGATTAAAAGTACCTATTCGGTATACTTTGTATGAATGTAATAATATGAATGGCATGTATTTATAATAATGTTTAAATAATTACGCTACAATTATTTTCTAAATAAAAAAGAAAAAAATTTTAATAAGTTAAATTAAAATTTATTTTAAATAAATTAAAATTTTAAATAAAATTGCATTTGTAAAATAAATTATATTATTTTGTACATTATAAGAAACGTATAATAATAATTTATAATTGCTCTATAAATGCCAATCTCGGGTCGTACCTTATTCGGAAAACAATGAACTGCTAACGAAATGTTCTCGAAATGTCGGAAACAAATCCATAAGAGACACGGCGTTAATTCGGAATGCCAAATCAAATATTTATAAATATTTATAGATGCTAAGATCGCTGAGATCAAGGGATTATAAAAATAATAATTGATTTTAAATGATCACCCGCCAACTTATTTCGTTCTTTATTATCTCACTTGCTTTACAAAATACAGCCTCTCGGAGGGAACTAAAGTCGCAATTAATAACTAATATACTTAATTGCTAAAACTTTCAGATGAGTCATTAGGAGATAGTTAAATTGAAAAAATAATTGCTACAGGCGGCCAACATAAGCATATCGGAATTCTTTATTTAAGGATTGTGTATCGATATATGAAAATTTCGAATAGTAAAACATTGATGCAAAATATAGATATTTTGGCATTAAAACTATCGATATTTCAAATAATATCGGCTATCTCTACTGTCGATTACGTCATTTGACTTGGCAAAAAAGCGGCGACGTGTGTGTTTCTTCGAGCAAAAATCTTCGGGAAAGATATATGCCTAACCGGTTGCTACATTGTACACGTTTTATCCTCCGTTGTTCTTTTCATGATTGACCCGATTCATTGATCCCAATTCGTTGATCGTGATAGCACGCGTGATTGAATTCGAATCACCGAACTATAACCAGCAACTGCGGCAACGATCTTTTACATCCGATGTGAGCAACGGTGATTTTCTGCCGGAGTGATACGCGCGTTTATCTTTGATTCTATTTATTTTTCCTTTTCTTTCCTTCTTTCTCTCTTCCCTTTTTTTTTAGATTCCTTTTTTAGTTATTCTACTCTTTTAATTTCTTTAAAAAATTTGTTTCTTCTTTTATTATGTTACTTATTGCTAGCATTTTTTTTTTTGTAAATCATTAGACTTATGCTTTAATTTCCCTGTCCCGAAAGAGATATCCTTCTCAACCCTCTCATTTCTCTCCTCAGTGAATAAATCCATTTATTTATCTATTTATCTACACACTGGGAGAAAAATACCTGAAAAATAAAAAAGATATTTAGCGAGTAGTTAGAAAGATACTCAGCGAGTAATAATAACATATTTATTTATACTAATATACATATTTTTATACTTTTAAGAAAAAATAATTTTCAAATGAGAAAATAAAAATTTTTTCAAACTGCAGTTTTCCATGAAAGCAATTGTTTATTTTGTTTAAATGAAAGAATTTCACTTGATTTAATTAAATATTATTAGTACCGGCTAAATAAATATTTTTTTATTTTTTAGATATTTTTCTCTCGGTGTGTCTGTCTTTTATTATTCGCCACTTCCTCTATTACAATAGTGTTATTTTTCTTCCAACAAAATATTTGGTGTTTTTTTTTTACACTGACTCATTTTACTTACATCTACTTATACTTCATAATTACGTGCCGAAGCTTTTGTTGCATTTTACATCAATATTATATCTGAGTTTTCCTTTTTGCACTCAAGGGAAATAACATTCCAAAGTAGATAATAAATATGCGTTTCCTTTTTCTCTTTCTCTCCCCCTTTCCTTTTCTGTTTCCCTCTATCTCTTAAAAAATATAAAAAAATATAGCAATAGAACGATAAGACATTGTCAAGGTTACTGGCCGGTAATTCTTATTGTTGCGGTCGCCCGTTGGTTACCTTTTATCAGCCAACCGGCCCACGAGTGACGATAGCCAGCTAAAAATACTTGTTATTTGCATTGTAACGCAATGTATCGCTCGGTGCGGTTAAAAGCTCTTCACCAATTTGCCCGCACACAATAGCAAAAATTGATGTGATCGTTCGTTTCCCCAAAGGCATCTCGTGAGAACTTCCTCCTTTCAACTATCGCTCAAGTTATTAAAATTAAAAATTGCATTGTGAAAAGTGTGCGTAACATATCGAATTTCAATAAAATATCGCTATTGTTAATCAAGAAGATTCGTTGCGGTCATGGCTGTCGATCAGCGTACCATTGAATACAATGGTATTTTTTTTTCTTGCGCGCGAAATCTCGCGTTGCAACAACGGGCGTGGGCGTATCGCGCAATTGTCTTCATTCACGGCAATCTTATCGGCCGATGGCGGCTAACAAGTTCTCTCTTTCTCATCGGCAAACTAGTTCGTCGCCTAACGTGTATCGAATCTCTCCTGTTTCAGCTCGATCTCATTCCGAACAGGCGAACTACAGTGAAATCGGTACGCCGATTGATCTCAGTTTCCGAAGAAGGAAAAGTTGACTCGGTGACTTCCGGTGTGACGTAGACACATCTACGGTACTCGCTTCCTCTGGATATCCACCGTTCCGCGCAGATCGACAGCATCGCATAGAAGACAGAAGACGAGAAAAACTTGGCGCTACCGACGAAAGAGAGTTCACTGTCAAGGTCGACCACGAAAGAGATCGCGAAGGAAGCGTGCGACTCAGCAGCGTCACCGATTGATCTCCCGATCGGAAGTTCCCGGCCTCAGTCTGAAGAAGAAATCGGCGATCGTCATTGAGGCTGGTTCAACGAGACTGTCGAGAGAACCGAAGGGAGCGACCAACTTTGAAACGATACGATTGAACCGATCATTTTTTATCAACCGGTGACGTCACTGTTCGAAGAAGCGTCGTTGATTGACTTTCCGATCGAGTAACCGAAGGAAACAATTCTGGAAAAAATCGGTCGATCAAATATCACGAACCGTAATAGAGATTGGATCAGCGAAAGTGGCTTGAGAAAGGTCGAAAAGAGCGGCCGACCTTGAAGCGACTGACCTGGTCCTCTCATCTTCGATCATAGCAGCACTGCTCGAAAGCTAAGCGAACTTCCGCAGGTCGGCGATCCGGAAGAGGACGCTCGCTGGGCGCGAATAGACCGACGAGAGACCGACGACGACGACGTCGTCGGAGACGATTAGTAGCGTGCAGTCCAGGGTATATGCGCGGCGTATTAATAGCCAAGTACAGAGAGCGGTGGTGGGGCGGCGGTCGCTCGCGGGTGAAAATAGAAAAGAATGTTTTTGGAATCCAATTGGACTTGGTTGGCAGAACGATGGGGCAATATGGCCGACTTGGCCGAGCGGGTGGACGATCTGATATGCAGTTTCGACTCGGCTGGTGAGACGACCATGGATACGCTGTCGATGCTGATCTTCGGCTGGATGCTCTTCGGTCTGCTGGTGCTGTGCGTCGGCAAGTACGTGTACAATCGCTTCGTGCTGAACGAGCTCGCCATCGGCTCGTCGTCGGCGCAGTACGGCAAAGACGGCCATGCTTATCACGGCGAGAGTGTTGTGATCGCGAGTGCCGCCGGTACCACCGTCGGAGCCGCTGGAAAGCCGCTCTTTGACAAATCCAAGCCGGTGTCGGTGTCGTCGTCGACCTCCCTGCCGTCCCTTGCGAGACCAGGTGGTGCAGGTGGTGGCGGCGGTGCCGTCGCCGCCGCTACCGGTGGTGGTGGTGCTGCTGCCGCCGCTGCTGGTAGCAGCAGCAGCGGCAGTGGCGGTGTTATCGGTGCTGCCGTAGGCGGTGTTGTTAGTGCGGTCGCTGGTAGTGGTGGTGGTGCTGGTAGTGGTGGTGCCGTGTTCGCGAGATCACCGTCGCCCTCGACGGCCGGCTACGTGCCGCCGACGCCGCCGGTGAGGAAACGTCTGACCAGGAAGACCTCCGGCGTCCTCATCAGCCCGTCCAGGAGCTCGAGAGCTCTGCACCTGCCGACCGCGACCGGCGCCGACGCCGAGGCCGTGCGCTGGGTCAACGAGCTAATCGTCTGGCTGCATTACGACCTCGTGATCCTTAACGAACTCTTGGCCAGTTGGGTGGCCTCCCTCAACGACTTCACCAATGCCGGCTCCAACAATGAGGTAAGGATACTCCGTTGTTCTCACATGGAGAGTATTGCGGAGAGATTCTGCGTTACTTTACTCTTGATTCTTCGAGCGCCCAGCGGTGCAACGGGAAGCAGCTCCTTGTTCCTGTGACCCGGCCGTACTTGTCGAACGCTTTGTTTGTGACTGGTGATATTAGGTGTAGAATGCACAAAAGAAATATTATATATATATAGGAAATTAGAAAACTAGAAAGTATAGTAAAATTGATTAATATTTGTATGAAAAAATGCTATCTATATATACAGGGTGTCCCAAACTAATCTCAGTTTCCGTGGTGTACAAATAGAACGGATGAAACTGAGCAGAGAAGTCCTATACCAGTTTGCAAATAACACACAAAATTTCGAGTTATCAATGATTGAAAATGGTCATTTACAGAGGCTGTTTTAATTAATAACTCAATAATTTGCGTATTATTTGCAAAGTGGTACAGAACTGTTTTGTTCATAGTGGCCTAATCTATAAATATATGACAATTGTTGCACCTAACAACAGACATCAGTATATTGAACTTTGACCTTTGAACCTTGAATTTGTTGTTAGGTACAACAATTGTCATATATTTGTAGATTAGGCCACTCTGAACAAAAAAGTTCTGTATCACTTTGCAAATAATACGCAAATTTTTGAGTTATTAATTAAAGAAGCTTCTACGACCATTTTCAATAATTGATAACTCGAAATTTTTCATGTTATTTGCACAATAGTATAGGACTTTTCTGCTCAGTTTCACCCGTTCTATTTGCACATCATGGGAACCAAGATTAGTTTGGGACACCCTGTATATATATATAGATTGTCAGGAGAGTTTATCTTGTTAAGGAACATAGTAAATATTTTAATAATAGTTTTTAGTTTGCAAAATATAAATAGCATATATGAAACGGAAGAATAATACATTAAGGGAGAATGTTGATGTCATACTTCTCGATTATAAAATTTTATATATAATCATTACTGTAAAATTCTTTCCACAAAAATGACTAAATAAATGTTATGAACTTAAAGTAATAAAGTTTACAACTGATAAGTAATAAAGTTATAAAGTAATAAAGTTTACAACTGATAAGTAATAAAGTTATAAAGTAATAAAGTTTACAACTGAACTGTTGTCAACAAGTCGAGAGAGTGAATGCACAATTGAGAGCCCTTGAGAACACCAATTGTTCACAGAGAAAGGTGGGCAAATGTATATATTTACAGTACTCAAAAGCTTAACCTTTTGTATTCCGAAGACGTCACAGCAATGCTATTAATAATGTCTTATAAAACTCGAAAAACGCCGCAGTCTCCGGATTTCAAGTTGATTTTTGAAACTAATTGTAATCGCTATAAATTTACTTTTAAAATCCAAAAGGCGTCATCGCAATGTTTTTCGAACTTTATGAGAAATTTCGAATGGCTCTTTTGGAGGATAAAATGTTAAGAAAAGGTCGCATTGTCGCATTGGCCGGTCGGAAAAGCGGCGAAGACGCGGTGAATATTTTCCAGTATTTGTGTGTAAGAAATGTCGTGAACTTTGTGCGACTCGTCGCGCTCGATAAGGCGATATATGAGCTCTTTTCGAGACGTGGGTGACTCCGTCGACGAAACGGCGAAGAGGGAAGGGAATGTGCGTTCGTGCAAGCGCGTATGTGTGTGTGGTGCAAGTAGGTCGAGTGGATCGCGTGAAACACAGTAGCTCTCCTTAGATGTATTTGTCTAAGAGGAATCGCAACAAAGGGACTGTTTTCAATGTTACAAATCTTCTTTGGAAATTTTGCAACATTCCCCGGTGAGGAACGATCGGGCTCTGCTTCGTGGAGATACCGAGCATGCCGCTGTTGCCACTTCCGTAGACAGCGCAACTTTTGTCGCAGACGTTCGCGAATCCCGGGCACTCTTCCAAATTTTGCTGTTTAAGGATTTTAAGGCCCGATCTACAATAGATGCAACGAGCCTTCTAGATACGTGAGTCAGCTCAAAGCTGTTAAACGGCAACGTAATTTTTGGCAAGATGTTAGAAGATTTTTCAACAATTTCTCTCTTTGCCAAAAGTCATGATAACGTATAAGGCAATGCTGTACGACGACCCCGAACTTCGATCAGCGCGCCATCCAAAAAGAATTTAAATAATCGGTAATGCAGGTAACGGTAAAATAAAATTTAATAAATTAAAGTAAAATAAAATTTTTGATACAGTGATATTGTTGTACCGATGCCGTATCCCGCATAGAAATTTTACCAGACTTTCCCATTTACAGTGCAGATTCCGATTAAAATTGGTCCAAAGTTGTCCCAAAATAGGTTATCCGATCGCCAGTTGGGAACTCCATCTTTATCCCGAACATTGGTTCTCCGTTTCTTGCACGGAAAATATCTCGAGATCTAATTGGGTTCCGATTTCCCAAAATAATATTAGGTTCCAGTTGGATTAGGTTAGACGTACGACACACGAAATATCAATGCGATATTCTGCGTAGTGATATTCTGATAAGTAAATATAACTATAAATGTAAATATAAAAAATATAAATATAAATATAAATATAAGTAAAAATAATGTTACTATTAAACACATGTACATTTCATTTGAAATGTCGTTTATTCTATAATTTAACTTTAATATTGTTGCGATAGCGCTCTCTCTCTCTTTCTCGCTCTCTTTCACTTACTCTCTGCTAAAAGATTGTGCTAAATTCCCCAGCATACAGGAAATCATGTAAAAAAGAAATAATATATGAAGTTTTGTCACTATTTTTTTGCATAATAATTTTCACTTTCCTGATGTAAAAATCTATTAACATTATGCACATGTGATGAAAAAATTCCGATAAATCTAAATAAACGTTAAAGATTAGATTAGATTAGAATATTATTATGCTGGCTTATATATATCTGGTCAATATCACTAAGTATACTATTTTTGTTTTTATGAGGAAAGTTTAAACAAAAATTGGTAAAAATCTTTGGGAAAATGTCGGGGTGACCAAATAGAATTTGTTTGTGCTTTCCACTTAGAATCGCACGTTTAAAACATTACGCTTCTAACCAGAATCCAAAATTACTGTGGGAAATCGAATTAAACCCCAATTAGATCTCAAAACATTTTCTATGCGGGATTATCACAGACACAGGCTCTGTTTACGTGTTTATAGTTAGCAAATCTGTCATTCCAAGATGATTTAGTCTCAGTCAACCATCAGATGACCTATGATAATACAGACAAATATGTACGCAATATTTGTTATTTATAATAAATAAATGATAAATATTACATTCGGCAACTATAATACCTGCATTTTGCAAAGCATTTATAGTATATTTAGCATTTATAAATATCAGAAATTACACGTATATTACCATGCAATTCTTTGTTATATTGTTGTATTGTTGTAAAATTGATTAACTACGATACTTGCATCAAAGTAAATGCCGCATGTAGACTTTGCCTCTTTTCATCGTAATGGATTAATTTTAAACTGTGTAAATCAATGTTTCCGTTGTGATCTTACAAGTACGTCATACATCATAGCGAAGTCTTCTGTGACGTAATGCGGAGTGTCCGGTATGTTTCGTACATCCGCTCGCGTGCAGATAGAAAAGGTTAAACTGATAGAAAAGGTAGACACCATTATTGCAAAATTCACAATAGTTAACGAGGAATGAATTATTCTGTCTGAGCTAATAAGCGCACGAGAAACGGTAGGCCGAACGTATAGAAGGTAAGATGTTTTCAATATATGTATATATATTGGTATTTTGGCCTACCGTGTTTCGATACGTTCATGCGTGTTGTTATATGTGCTGTTGTTGTGAGGACCCCACCCGTCCGCCAGTTCGACGAATTTAAAGTTGATTCATATCGATTTTGGGGAGCAACGATCGCAAGCACAGAAATATCATTGCTGAACTTTATTTCAAAGATCACAATTATACAAGGCTTTCCGCGCTTGACGAGATATCGGGCGGAATGTGATTTCGAGAGCGAACTGCTCAGGTCAAGGACGATTAAACGGGAACTGGCTAACTTCGAATGTGATGTGTCGGCATTCGTGGCACAGAAAGGAATAGTGTTTGCCAGTATCTAGATAAAATTATCTAAATAATCATCCAGATGAATAAAGAGATCATCTTTATTTTTATCCAGATGGAAAAAATATTAAATATACTCATCTTCATTTTAGATAAAAAGAACATGTTATCTCATCTAAAAATTATCTGAATTGATGTTAAGGTCCATATTCTGAACTCACTTTTCGATAAAATGAATGAAATAATATGGTCCTGTGCGTTAAGCCCGTATCAGACTAGATTGGAGATTGGATTTTAACGAATTAACAATTTCAGTTTTGTCTCCTTTGGTCTGTTCTTTTTAACCGCACTGCTGAACTGGTGCAACTAAAAAGAACAGACCATTTGTTTCAATTGGTCAATCCACTTTACGCCCGTATCAAGCTGTCGACTGTGAGTGAGGAGTTAATGATTATTGGTCTTTTTTGTTAGATCCTTAAATTTAGGGCGATTACGTTTACGAATTACTTAATCATTGTGTAGTTTTATGATCTGCGTAATTTTTACTATAAATTTTTATAAAATCTCGCATGAAAACAATATCGTCTGAAAAATTATCCAGATAAGTAGCGCTACTTATCTTTCACCTATATAAATCCAAATCATCTTCGTTTCATCTAAGATGATTTTTTGTATTTTCATCTTACCTTTATCTAGATGAATCCGAAATCATCTAAGGCAAACATCGGGAAGAAAACTACTGTTTTTATTTTAAGTCCGACCAGTCATAAAATAGGATTAGGGTGCGTCAGGATGTCGCGTCAGTTTATGGAATAAACTTCAGAGTCGTGAATTCCTCAAAATATCTTTCGGCTCGAAGGGAATCGTTTCAGGAAGATTATGAGTTATGATAGGCAATAGGATCTCTATAACCGAAGGAAATACGAAGAGGCTCGAAGTCGTAGCAACACGGCACGTAACACCTTCACCTTTCCTAAAAAGGGGATTCGCCTCAGGTGGATCCACACTTATCGCCACAGTTAATACACAGTGACGTAATAATATACATATACATAATGATACAATCGCTTACATAACATCCCAATGATCAGAATTCCACCACCAAAACCATAACCATCTGTGTCCGCATTCAGCTCGCGTTTCGGCGGCAGAGCCTGCTGACAGACAGTGCGAGCAGATTGGCAGCGGAAACCTGCGTAGAACCTGTTGCCAAACTATCCGCAGCAAGATATGCTCGGTTTTTGCCACCAATCTGCCGTCAGATCAGGTTCCGCTCGGTTTCTGTTCGCCAATCTGTTCTCATATTGCCTATCAACAGGCTCTGCCACATTTCTGGCAGCAGTTTGACAACATAATATGATAGAACAGAACCTGTATTAAATTTGTTGCCTTTCTGCTATCAGAAATTTGCTCGTATTAGCACAGGGTTTGGCTATTTGGAATTATAAAAGTCATGCGTCAACTAAATACTAATACAGCGCATGGTCTTACGATATATTTGCAGAGTTTCACATTACAGATGTGTGTGTAATCTAACCGCATAAGAGATATTTATGTGATCAATTCAGTACAATAAATGAAATTTATAGCTTTTTTAGATAGCATTTCTGTACGATAATGCTTTCCTATTTTCTCTGCTTCTTTACAAAGCTTATACAGCAGTTTGTCTATTCAACGAAACCACGTTTTCATTAAAAATAATGAGTACAGTATAGGAATAAAAACTGAGTGAAATGTAACGCAATTCACAGCTTCAGGTAGTACTCGATTTGGCCAAGTGGATATTCGCGCGCAATACGCGGCTCGGGAGGCTAGAATTCATCGCCGACTTGCCAAAAGTAAATTACAGGATAAAAATTTGGCCAAGGACGATTCATTTTATGCGCCTGGAATAGAAAATTCTATGTAAGTTAAAAAATCAATTTTATCGTAGTATAAACCTGTTGTAAAAGGTTAAAAGCTTTTTTTTTCAAGACCATGTTTTTGAAATCGGTACCGGCAGAAATTCGAAAATAGCTCGACCAGTCTAATAGCGGTTTAGACACAAGTATTAGGTGTTCCGCTTAGTTTTGAGGAATTTTTTGCAAAAAAACACTTTATTTTAGAAAGGCGTTAAATTATATTTTAGTTTATTTTAGAAAGACGTTAAATTATATTTTATCCGACATATTTTCCACCGCTAGCTACAATTTTTTCCCACTTTTCTGCCAATAAGTGGATTCCACAGTAAAAGAAATGTTCGTCTTTCGAAACGATCCATTCATCGAGCCATTTTTGTATTTCATCATATGTTTTGAAATGCTGGTCAGCAAGGCCGTACTGCGTCGAAATAAGTAATAACCTGAAGAACAGTCTGGTGAATACGCGGTATGTGGTAATACTTCCCATTGAAATGCCGATAACGTATCTTTAACTGCTTTTGCAACGTGTGGTCGAGCATTGTCGTGCAACAAAATCACTTTGTGTTCTCTTTGAACTGTTATTAGACGTTTTAACTGATGGAACAGACTCAGAATAAGTTTCTGAGATGAATCGGTGAGCTTCGACGGCCGTTTTCTTCAAATCAAAGCAGTAAAGTAATAGATGACGAAAGCGCTCCTTATCATGTTCCATTTTTAATTGCACTAAACAGTACGGTTATGTTTACGAATACACGGGACACGCGTTAAATGATTTGTAAAAATGCGTTAAATGATTTGTAGAAATGTCCAAGCTTTGAAATGATGTACCAACTATCAAAATGTCTCTAATAGATCTCTAAATCATTGATAACTCGGAATTTTGCGTGTTATTTTGCAAAATGGTATAGGACTTTTCGACTCAGTTTCATCCGTTCTACTTGCATATGGGAACTGAGATTAGTTTGGGACACCCTGTCTAATGTATCTTGATGTGTTTATGTGCTAAAACTTCATAATGACACATTTACTGATAGACGTTAAAAACGATAATTAATATGTAACGAATATTAATATGATATATATTGGCAAATTAATAACGCGATGATTGTTTTTTGAATTTTTAAACGTTGTTATATATTTCGGAGCAAACGATAAATTGGTTTGAAGGAAATTCTTGTTATGAAATAATTAATATTATGCAGATGTTTCTTCCAGAAATGTACTTATAACGTTCGATTAATAAATAATAAATGCAAGATCACGGACGGATTCCCAATACATCTTGAATGTACGGGAAACAATATGTTATGTGATATATAAAAATATTTTGGAATCAAAAATATCATACTATTAAGGCTTCTGGGTAGTCGCTGCAACTGTCTCTGTTTAATGACGTTAGAAGTGAGAAAACGCATGTCAAGAATTCTTGCGTTTTCTCGCTTCTGACGTCATTAAACAAAGACAGTTGCAGCGTCCTAGAAGCTACCTAGGAGCCTTAATCATTGCCAACAGATACTAATCACTGATACATTGATACCGCATGGACCATTCATATATGGATACTAAAATCTACATGGAAGTATCGACACAGAGTCCACAAGGATATTGTATCAATAAACCAACGTGGATTTGTCCACATAGAATATACGTAGATATCACGTCGATGTATTTGCATCCACGTAAGGAACATGAGGAATCCATCTCAATTTCGCGTGGATTTTCTTAACAGGCGGCTAAGTAAATCGATATTTATTACGTTACATGGATAATTAACTTCTCGTTCTTTCGAGCCGGAAAGATTCGAAAAGTCACTCGTGACCGGCTGATACTCGTCTCGGCCATTGTAAATTACAGCAAAATAATACAAACAGTGTGTTTCGTTACAACCGCGTGATTTTTCTCTTCTGAGATACTGAGACGCCAAATCACGATTTGCATGGGCCAAGGTGAAGTGTTACATCACGTGAGACGGCCGCTGCGTATAAAAAGGAGTCACGGATCGTCGCTGTTCTTGCCATATGTAACCAATGACGTCATTGCACCGGAATAACTTAAATGTCGTCAGAGATCAAGTTCGCGCCGTCTTAATTAGTTCGCGTATCGAAGGACATGTTTGGGATCGATCTTACACACATACACAAGTTCCATCGGATTACTGTCGCTACTCGCATTAGAACTCGTTCTCGTTATTTGCGTTATTGCGGTTTTTATGGAAATAACAGCAAGAAATAGTTCTACCTATATCGCTACCTTGAAATAAACGGACCATCGTGTTTTTTGTTCTGTGATTATGCGTGATCATTTTTTGTTCAATAAGCAGTGTCCTGATGAATATTGGAGAGAGCAAGAGTTCATTAAGGTGATTTTTTCGAAGACCTCAATAAAATCTCTTAAAAATATAAAAAAATTAACATTCTGTAAGACGTCCTTTAAAAGAGCTACTTATGATGTCTATTCACACAAGAAACAAAATACTTTCTTTATTCTGTAATCCTGTGTTGTCAAACGTATGAAAAATCACGTAGCACGAGAACGGCTCTCCGTCCGCAATGTATTTCGCCGATAATCGCAATTGGGATCTTTGTGTGTTTCAGCACGGCGTCAGTGTCGAATTCGTCCGTGTCCTGCCGGAGACGCATCCTCCTACTTTGTCGAATATCTTTTGCGAGTGCGACTCGAAGGATGATGTGGTACGTAGCTGCCCAGTTTCTAAGATTCCCCGGCCTCGTCTTCGGGGTCCTCCTTTCAGAATAGGTCCTACTTTTATTTTCTCAAATTCACTAACATATTACACAGTGTTCTCTTTCCCTATCTCTCGTAATATAGATAAAATAGTTAAGATATTTCTTCCGAAATTTATTTTTTAAGATTCACTTCAATGCTTATATATATATATATATATATATA
>NW_014558172.1:86593-95488 GCF_001313825.1 Dinoponera quadriceps
ATGAGGTTATGCCAAATACAAAAGTATAACGAAAACAGGGAGGAAAACGTCCGCATGTAAAGAGAATGCGACATTTCATACGCACCAACCTAATATAATGCTACGATCACTATTTAAATTAATATATGTAACACAATTTCGACAGCGTGACAGCTACGATCAAAGGTCATTTTTGAATAAACAATATTTTTTGCTTCGCATTTATTGATGTGTGAGGAAAAAAATAGTGTATGATAACAATTTATGATTATTCGGCTATGGAACATTATAAAACTACAGTTACATCAACTTGAAGTGAATCTTAAAAAATAAATTTCAGAAGAAATATATATATATATATATATATATGCATATATCCTTGCTTTTGTACCATACCAATGGTCTTGAGACGGTTTGAAATCGCTTGTTGAGTCACTCCCAAGTTTTCTGCGAGCTGCTCTTGAGTTTGGCATGAGTCTTGGTCCAATAATGCCTCTAACTCAGCGTCTTCAAACTTTACTGACCTTCCTTCGCGTTCTTTATCTTCCACGTCAAATTCGCCCTTTTTAAACTTTTGAAACCACTCATGACAACTTCTCTCACTTAAAGCAGCATCACCGTAAACTTCTACAAGCGACCGATGCGTCTCAGCAGCAGATTTCTTTAAATGAAAGAAATAATTCAAAACTTCCCGCAAATGACGCTTATTCGGTACAAAACTCGATATTTTCGAACGAAAAAAATGTATACTGCCAATACAAAGTTAATAGTATTTTAAGGTTATGTTGTTGCCAGGTATCCAAACTTTCTATATGATGTTTTACATCTGACGATTTCAAAATAATCTTGTCGATGGAGCCATCTTTTGAAAACGGCGGAAACTTATTTGTATTACTAATATATATATATATTACTAATATATATATATGTATAGGGTAAATCACTTAAATTTAGAAGCCTAACTTTGAACTATACTGCCAGAAAGATAATAAAAGATAATGGATCACAACGACCAATATATTGTTGATTAAAGTTATTGCCTTCTAAAAAGAAACCGTCTTTCTTTTATTTATATGTATAAAAAACCGCACGGAATTATTGGCCAACCTAATAAATAATTTCATATTTTATTTTTAGTTCTGAAGTGAAATGTATAGTAAGTAGATTTGTGCTTGAAATAAGCGTAATCTTACATCGGAGAAATGTTTATTACCAAAAGTTTAGAATTTTTCAAAAGTTTCTGGAGGAAGACTAAAGTTGTATAATAATTGTCAACATTTTTGCACTGCTAAAATCTGTTATATTCGTTTGCATCTTTTGAAAATAATTCTTTTTTTAGATCCGTATAACGTGTTTTATCAGATTCTGTATGAAGTTTGGAGAGAATCAGAAAATAAAAATAATCGATTAAATGATATAAAATCCTTATTCAAGAACAGTAAAAGAATCGTAAAAGACAAAATGGCACACCGTTTAGAAGAAATTATTTATGGGAAAATATTTTGTATTTATCTAAAAAGAAAGAGTGTGAGGTAAATGTTGAATCACACATAAATACTTACTTTTTTCTTTAAAAATAATTTCTGTAATTAAGAAATTATTTTATTAAGATTTCGAATTTTGGCCGAAAACTTTTACTTTCAAAGCACTACGCATTGTTGTTTTCAGGGAACACGACGGTTATAGAACCGTTGAGTCAAAATTATCTATGATCCGATATATTTTTAGATCTACCAATCACATCCACTTTTCAAAAATCGAACACTTAGCCGTATGTTCGTTGAACGCAACCATTGACTGCTAAATACAAATTATCTCGTAGTTAACTCGAAAACAATTTTTCTTCCATACGTCAACTATGAGTTAACTCGCATAACGCGTATATGTATATATAATATTATAAATTATATTCACACATGAATATATTACAATTATATAATTGTATGTAAATCGTTATTATCGGAAAATATTTCTTCATAAGGCGATAGCCGCTGGCGAAACGAAATCACCTATACGTGATAGCGGTCATCAAAATGTTAACAGATGAGAATCAAAAGATGATTTCATTCATCAGCGACCAATACGTCGCTTTTGGGATGCTTTTATTATGGACTGAACGAGTAATCAATTATATCATGTTTTCAGACCATCACGTGCGACTGCGAGGCTACACCGGCTCTGCAGCTGAAGGCATTTCGGCAACGTGGCGACAAGCTGGAAGTCAATCATTACCGGGTCAATGTTAATCGCTTTCGCGCACGGTTGAACGTCGTCTGCATCACCGAGAAACTGCTGGTCGATTTAAAATGCGACGGCTGGCCGGAGGTACGCAAGCAAATGCGACATATGCGAGATCTCATTGTCGGCGGATTTCCGGTGATGTAACGCGCAGCTACTTTATTAACCGTAACGTCTCGTCATTTGTTCCTGGACCATACATATGTTGACGCGACAATACATATAGTGTGTTCGAAAATTAAGTGTGGCAACGCTCGTGTGTGGATAAAGCTCATAAAATTGAACAGAAAAGTCCTGTACCATTTGTAAACAACCACGATAAATTTCATAATCTATGATATGATATTAACAATGTTCGCCCGTATCTAGATACAGTTATCTAGATAATTATCCAGATTAATGAATAAATCATCATTATATTTAATCAGATGGAAGAAATGCAAAATATATTCATCTCCATTTTAGATAAAAAAACATATTATCTCATCTAAAAATGATCTGAAATTATGTTATAGTCCAATATTCTGAGCTCACTTTTTGATAAAATAGTAAAATAATATAGACCTAAGCGTTAAGTGCGTTAAGAGCGATTTTTCCAATATTTAATTCATCGTTACTGCAACATTATTTATAATCTCTTTTATTGCGGATGAACGTTTGGGGTGAATTGACTCAAGTCCGTTAAGACCGGTTGTCACACTATGACATTCTTTACGCACGTGAAAGCATGCGTGCTGATCGCCGAATATCGTCAAAGTAAATCCGGTTAGTTTAATGGCGCATTTAGGTTATTTTTGTGCGACCTTGTTTACAATTCAATAACTTCTTCGTATATATATATATATATATATATATATTATTAATATTTTTTATAATATATATATATATATATAATATTAATATTTTTTTTTTACCTAAAACATGTTGCTCTATTATAATGTACACAATATTAGAAGATGTTAAATACAATTTTTTTCTTTTAATCAGTAGTATATAAAAAAGTGACACAACCAAATCCGGTCTCCCCTAATGAGCATCATCTCGTTGTACACAAACAGAAATGTTGAAACGCTTCGTTTCCTTGACGAATATTAACAAAATCGGCGAGATAATGAGAAATATGAGATCGGAGCGAGTTCGACGAAAGGATATTATTTATTTTGTGTTTCCGTATCAGGTGAAAGTCTCCTTGGCGGCGGTGGGAACAATAAAGAAAGACCTGGACGAAAGCCGGTTGCAAGAAGTGGTTACGGAAATCGTGGTGGGTGCTCTGCGAGGCATCAACGTTCACCTCAATCTTTCTCAATATCCCACATGTCCCCGATTATGGAGAGAGCCGCCTCCTCACCCGGGTTTCTCGTCGCCCATACACTACGACAGCATGGTAAGCGATTGTCGTCGAGGCGGCAATTGTTGTTGATTAAATATCTAAGCTGCTGGAAGAAAGAAACAACGCGTGCATCGTGTGTTACTTATTGAATTAAAACTCTCGATCCGTAATTATTTTACTTCCAAACATTTATGAAATATTTCTATTGTTCTCAGTGTATCAAATATGCTTTTATCACACCGATACCGATATTATAGCCTCAAATTTTAAGCTTTCGCGGTATGGATAAAGATTCAATAATATAAACGATATGGCTTCCCATTTGACGCCATTTCTTTCGAGGATTTGTACCCAACGTTTTGTGAACATTTTAGTTCGTTTCTTCAGAGTGAGGTTCAACCTGAAACTGATCTGAAACAGTTTCAGGTCGATTCTCATTCCTGAAAAAGTGAATTAAAATGTTTGCGAAACGTCGGATACAAATCCCCGCAAGATGCCATGCTAACTCGGAAGCCACATCGAATGTGTTAGTCTCGTCATTGTTGCTTGCCCACCGTTACGTTTCACTCATAGAACGTCTCGAACTCGATGCTACAGCCACCACATCAACGTTTACAAGCTGCGCCAGCAGCACCGATGCAATACGTGCCTGGCGAGAGGCGGTTGCTCGTGAAGATCGTGAGGGCTGCCGATCTCGGCGGCCAGCAAGGCTCCGTGGAACCGTACTGCGTGGTGGAGTTGGATGAGCCGCCGCAGAAGAATCAGACCGCCATAAAGAAAGACACTAGGAATCCGGTCTGGGACGAAGCGTTTCTATTGTGAGTCCAATATAACAAATCTACGTGCACTCTCGTTGCTCTCGTAAATTCTTCATCGTTATTTTCTGGATTTCTTGGGATGAAATCTCGCTCAAAATGAAAATTCACTCGAAACAATAGCACGTGAAAATGTTGTCATCACTTGGAATTATAAGAGGGAATGTTTGACTCGAATCCTACAATGGATTCTTGGCTCATGTGAGTAAGTATTTAGTCGATTCCCAGCGTAGGAGCACAAAGAAGGCCGCACGTTTCATGTAAAAAAAATAATCCCGGTCAAATCACTTCGATTCCAGATATATTGTAGTTTTTGTGATTCTAAACAAACGTCTTATTCTATAATTATAAAACGCATATTCTATAATTACCTCGCGAGAAGACGGTCTGCGATGGGGCTGAAAGTTTGGATATTTGCATTCGCAGCGACATAAGTCATAATACGACCGAGGTGTTGCTGGAGGTATTCGATCACGTGAATAAAAGCCAGAGATTCTTGGGACTGGGAATCGTGGGCGTTGAGGAGCTTCTCGCGAATCCGAGCCAGCGGCAAATCATACCTCTTCAGGCACGGCCATACGAGGAAGATGACATTACCGGCACCCTCACGGTGGAGGTAATCGTTCGTTCTATCTATTAATATACTAATAACTATTAACATACTCATTTATTAATATGCACCGGGACTGGAAAGATGATTTTGGAAAAGTTACCCTTTCACAACGAAAACAGTAACTTGGGTAAATGTTTACAACAGGGGAGGCAGCTCCGATTGATTTGACCTTGACATACGTTGTCAAAGAAATGGTTCTGAGTGATAATCAAAAGGTTTCATGCGTCGCTCATTTTTAATGAGCTCATTTTAAAAAGTTATTAACATAAATGTTAACATAAATTGTTAACAAAAATAATGACAACGCTTTAGAGCGTATGAACGAACTAATATTTGGACAAACTGAAATAATTTTCACAATAATTCGTCGTTCACGTATCGATTCGTCGACATCATTTCTTCATTTCTTGCAGTTCCTATTCATCGAGGGTGCGGAAGTGCCACAAATTGGGACCAAGCCCTACAAGGTGAAGGAGACGATAAAGCCGGTCTCGCCGGGCCACACCTACAGCCAAACGAACATCATTAGCAACAATAGTCTGAACTACAACAATGGTAACAGTACACTTATCTTGTACGACTCTGCCGCCCAGTCAGAAGGGGGTAATTACCGATTACTTATACTCATCAGACGTGGTGATGTGTGTGGTGAACACCCGATTAGGTTTCCTACCGTTAATATAGAGATTTGATAACTCACCTCCTCGATTATCAAGACAGAGATCCACCGATCAATCGTTTTTTTTATTTACGACAGCGATCGTGTGTCGAATGAATCGCTGTCAGAAAGCAGAGATCTCACGACGCATCGCTGTCGAAGTCAGTCCATCGTTTGCCGAGTTCCGACCGAACAACTGCTGATGATCGGTCGCGACCGGAAATAGTTTGCGAAATAGGTTTGAGTTGCGAATCCTCTTAGTGCGATGTGCGTTTGTTGAAATTACGCGTCATCTTCTTAGCGCGCATCAAGGACTGATTCTCCCCAACATAGTTGGCATGAGGACAATTAGATTCTTACCGTCCCTCACGTTCACAACATCACGAATAGAATGCCAGCCGAGTACAACGAAGTGCGGGCATTCGAAAGACATTTTATATACCAGAACCGATGATCCGCAGACAGACGGAGTGCTTGAAATTCTGCGGCGCGTCTCGTCACGCTTTCTGTCTTTTGGCTGAGTCTTCATTCATTTGCAATTTCGAGGAGTAAAGCAAACGTTCTAATTGCCGGACATCTGACGACGCAGAGCCAAATTCATTTAATTCTTATGAGGACACACGATATTAATATGATAATGTTATTTGATATGATCCAATTATACAGGGTGTACAAAAAGTATAGGGACATCTTGATATTTCGAAAACTACGTATTTTCAAAAAAATATAAATTCCATATAAATGTTGTAGAACTTTAAGTGATGCATTCCACAGTAATATTATAATCTAATATTATAATCAAGGTCATACATAGGTCAAGTTCTTACAAACCCATTATCGTAGGCAGCCGCAATAATCAGCGACTGCGATTTTAATAATATTTTTTGTGTGAATAAACCTTGATATGAACCTTTATTGAGCAAAAAAAGAAAGTGTACTTTATAAGCATTTTCTAGAAAATCGAAGTTAAAACATCGCGAGCGACATGCAAATAAGTTTAATAGAAACCTGATACCAAAGAGCGAGTATCTCGATGACAACGTGCACAGTATTCTGATGCAACGTCCCGTTAAACTTCGATGTACTGTCGTTCGCTTTTAACCTCGATTTGCTAAAAAATACTTGATAAATGCGCTTTCTCCTTTTGTTCAATAAAAGTTCGTACCAAGGCTTATCCATGAAAGCAATATTATTGAAATCGGTGGTTATCACCTCATGACCTTCTATTGTTAATAGAGGGAAAAGTAACTTGTTTAATATAAAAAAATTTCTCGGTATACTCCACATGTGATTATTCTAGAACATCCTATATATAATCAACTTAAAGAATTAAGAATTAAAATAGTACGAATAGAAATTGAAACATTTGGAATTAATAAATGGTAAGTTTCTGTGTTTAAACGTAGAAATATGTCCAGTAATCAATATTTCTTATCTTAATTCTTGACTGAAAAGAAAGAAGTCGAGGAATGTAAAAGTATGAAAATATGACAATAAACGTAGAAACCTAGAAATGAACATTCTGTGTAACTTTATTGTGTCGATCAATGCGGAGGTTCTGGTACTTAAAGTGATTGACGCTTTCATAGGGGGATAGTCAGAAAATCGTAGATATTATCAAGTGGGAAGGGCGACGACTTCATGCAGGGCGGCAACGTTCTCCATATTTTATCGACTGAATGTTTTTACAGACTATCTGACAAACGGTAACGTGGACTCACCGTACAAGACAGGGCAGACGAATGGTAATAAGGGGACCTTGATAGTACATAGCCAGCAAAGGGTAAGTTTATCAAGTGTTTTAAGCGCTGAATTTACTATTCGCGCTTTCCCGACCAAAGAAGATCATCTTTTGCGATCTTCTGTGACTTCCGTTGAAGCATGATTTTTGTTTGATTTCTCTTGCAGCAGCCGGAGCGGCAGGTTGTGAAGGTAAGCAACGCTCTGCTTAACCGTTTGTCGTTTCTCTTGTGCATGGTTGTCGTAAAACACTCTCTAATGCGGAAAAAGTAACAAAGATGGGAAGTAGTGAGGAAGAAATAAAATGGAAGTAATAGAAAAAAATAAAAATAGAAAGTAATAAATCTGAGACATACAATTAAATAATAAAACTGAGATAATACGATTAAAAGCAACGTTTCTAATTGGTCAGTAAAGTCGCTAGATATTAATGCGTGATAAACGAAAACGATACAAGAAAAATTTCAATTACTGAAGAACATAAATACAAATGTTTTTGGTTCTATCTTAAGACTTTTTTTCAAATTTGAAAAATTTGTCCTGTTTATTGTTAAGTGTACAAATTGATTCGGTGTCTTTACATTTAACGTCTTGTAATTCTGGTTAAAATTTAAATTCTTTTCCCGTCCTATGATGATTCGAAAGTGCCAATCTTAAGCTTTAAGAAGCATTATAATAGTTGACGGCCTTGCCGACATAACCTCAGAAAACGGTAATTATCACAATATCGTCCGAAAAGGAGCATCTGAAATACAGCATCCTTTTTGCGTTCCAGTTGAATAAAAATGTTACTTAGTTCACCGAAATTATTTGTTCCGCTCTGAGTGAAGGTGAAGTAAAACTTGTAAAAAAGACCTTTTACCGGCAATAGAACTGGCAGGTGATTCCGCTGCACGATAACGCTCGACCACATACCGCAAAGGGATCTCATATATACATTAAACTGAGGAGGGAAATGACCCTTATGTAACTTATTCGCCAGATGTAGCCCCGTCAAATTACCACCTATTTCGGTCGTTCCACATCATCTGGCGGATACGCGTTTTAAAACAGTCGACGAGGTCCGAAAAAGCATTTGGTGACTTTATCGACTCAAAACCGCCAAATTTCTTCCACGAGGGCATTCATCAGCTGTCCGAGAGATGGAGTAAAGTCGAGCAAAATAATGAAAATCATTTCGAGCATTTAAACTTGTACCTGACTTTTTGTCACATAAACTTTAAATTTCATAAAAATTTCATAAAAAAAGACAACGAATTAATTTGTAATAAGGTTAACACCTAATACTAATACCCAATTTCGGTTCTTTTTGACCGATTAGAAATATTGTTTGTGAGAAAAATACATAAAAATACGTTTATAAACTACCTCCCGAGGTGCCCGTCTCCCAAACATAACGCAACTGACGAACAGACATTTGGCTTTAATAAACGTGAAATCGTTCGTTAATCGAACGTGTCACTTCTCACCGTCACTCGCGCTCCGCCGTCCCTCCCCCTCCCCCCCTCCCATTTTATACTTT